>NC_079550.1:8413573-8715716 GCF_015846415.1 Triplophysa dalaica | reverse complement strand
TGCTTGAGTGACATTCCACACGTCACTCCTCTCTTCATTAAGTTACATTGGCTCCCTGTAGTGGCTCGCATCAAATTCAAGACTATGCTCCTGGCCTACAAGACCACCACTGGTTTGGCACCCCCTTATCTTCATTCACTTATGCAGACTTATGTACCCGCAAGATCCTTATGCTCTGCAAACGAATGGCATCTTGTGGTGCCATCCCAAAGAGGTAAAAAAAATCGCTCTCACGAACCTTCTCTGGATCGGTTCCACATTTGTGGACTGATCTGCCTGCTGCTACAAGATCAGCAGATTCTGTCGCCATCTTTAATAATCGGGTCAGTGTTATTCATTTTTTAATACTGACATCTCTTCCGTCAGTATCTGAATTATCATTTCTGATTTCTATATATTTTCTACAATACCTAACAAAAAATAAAAAAGCATGTTAAGATAGTCTAAACTTGGCTCTGTACACTGTAGTAGGCTTTGTGAGAGATGTTTTATTGCTCTTATGCTTTTTGTTGTCCTAATGTTTGACCCAATTGCTGCCATTGCTTACCCAATTTGTAAGTCGCTTTGGATAAATGTGTCTGCTAAATGACTAAATGTAAATGTAATGTAAAATGAAAAAGCAGTGCTGTGCCATCAATATTGGATAAGGACAGGATTGTTAAGATTGCGATAAGATTGCAGCAATCTTATCGCTTGATATGTCCTGGTAATGTGTAACATAATGTTACGTGTCTAACCAAATTCACAGAAGGCTCCAACTACCGTATTTTCGGCACTATAAGGCGCTCCGGGTTGTAAGGCGCACATTCAATGAATGGCCTATTTTAGAACTGTTTTCATATATAGGGCGCACCGGATTATAAGGCACATAGAATAAAAGATACGTTTGACTGGATTGCATTATGCATCCACTAGATGGAGCTGTGCTAAAGGGAATGTCAACAAAACAGTCAGATAAAGTCAAACTTTATTAAGCGTTCTGACAACTCTGTTCACTCCCATGGTAAAGTTGTTCAAACGTTGATGTGCATATTAACAATATATCCAAGCCTTGCTCACTCTTCTCCCAAACGTGGAGGGGAACTTTTCCCTAATTCAGTAAACACGTAGTAAAATAAACAGTCTGATACCACTAAATCAAACGTTAGTGCATAACTCAACATTTTTCAGTGACGTATAACAAGTAAAGCTCACTTTTTCAGTTCATTCCCCGTCCACGAATCCCTCGAATTCTTCTTCTTCAGTGTCCGAATTGAACAGTTGGGTAACTACGGCATCCAACCTGCCCGGCTCCCTCTCGTCATTATCCGAGTCAGTGTCGCTGGTGTTGCCAGACAGTTCAGAGATTATTCCTGCCTTCGTGAAAGCTCTGATCACAGTTGAGACTGATAAATCCACCCAGGTATCCACGATCCATTGGCAGATAGTGGTGTAAGTCGCCTGGCGCTAGGTGTAATGCTGCAATTGTTGCGGCTTTGTAGTTTACCAGTTATACTGAAACATTTTATTATTATTAACATTTTGACAGAGCTTTTTTGGGAAAATTAAAGGCTTTTAAGTGCGCCTTATAGTCCGGAAAATACTGTAACTTTACTATGCAAACTGCTATCCAATCATAGCAGTAGGTGTTTACCACCAAGTCTTCAATGCGGTAAGCCAAGATAAACCAAGCGTTTGTTGAGGCGGTCTCAAAACATTACTAATTGATTTTGATGTTTTTGAAGGTAAAAGTAGACCTCATACAACAGTATTAAACAAAAAAAAGGGCAAGTCCATGATACCTTTGAATATGTCATAAATAAATACAAACAAATGTTTCGTCACAAACTAACAAGCCCTACTGAGTGGCAGCTTAAAGAAGGAAAAATCTTCTCCTCTAGAATCGTCTTTCTTACATTTCTTATGGTTTTTTAGTCATATAATTGTTATCTATTCATTTTGATGTCATTAAATGTTTATCGCAAAAAAAATCTAAAAAAAGTTTTAACCGTACCTGGGAGTAAAAAATCTTTTCATTCAAGTGCTTCTAGTTCCAGCAAAATCACTAAATAAAATTAAATCACTTAACAGTACATTTACTCAGAAACAGATACAATAAAGGTGTACTTTAAGCAATATTCAAATTCACAACTTCCCACACTTCAGGCCAAAAACCCAGAAATGTTCTTGTCTGAAATCATCAGTGCAGCTGAATTTGATCCTCTAGTTTAAATTCAGCCGGTCAGACCCTAAATTATTCTATCTCAAAAGTACACATATCACCTCTTTAATTATGTGTGTAAATGTAGTTAACGTAATAACAGTTTTGGAGCTGGCAGTTTTGAACTTAGCACTGACAACCAGGTAATTGAATACAACTTGAAATGTGGTACTTCAGATGTAATTATGGACCTGGTTTCTCTTCCCCCCCCTCTCTATAACACTCCAGGCTATGACAGGAAACCCATTAATGGGTTGAAAGAATGGCAAACGCTATTACTTCCTTTGTAGCGTTTTCAAACCAGACAGAAGCTGAATCGACAGTGTTTGTTCTTCTTTGATAAACTGGAGCGTTCCAAAAATGTAGTGAGCTCTGCATTAGAGACCATGTTCCATTTAACCGGGAATGTGAATGAAGTCTTATTAGAGTGTAAAGGGGAAGCATCGGATTTGTGAATAAATGAATAAGGAATAGGAACTAGAAGATGAAAAATACCATTTCTGCTTTTGTTAAGCATTGCCTTGCATTTTTTTCAGTGGCTCGTCTGAATTCGGAATGACATGAAAATGTTTTTAGTGGAGTATATTGCTGTGCAACCATTCACGTGTCCCCTGTGATGGAGGAGATTTTCTTTTACCAATTATTAAAGTACCACATCCCTAAAACCACAAAACTCTCAGAATTATAAAGGGCTTATAAAGAGTGAACTTTTCTAATGCTCACAGAATGTTCAGAGATTTCTTTCTTCGGGGATGGCAATTATTAACAGCAGTCTGCTCTGTCTCTGTTCGTCCTGTCAGTTCCCTTTCTGTTGTTCTCTCAACGTTGTGTTGAACCGACAGATGGGGTTTGACTTAAAACCTATCATCTTCTAACTGACTTTGAAAAGGCCAATGAAATTGGCGAATTAATTTTGCATGCAGGACTCCGCCCCAGATATCCGGGTATAAATGGAAGACGGCGTTCTGCATTCATTCACCTATTGTTCTTCGGAGCCTTCGCATCTGATGCTATCTAACCTGAAAATTGTTGAAATCTTACGACTTGGTGCAGTGGATTGCCCCTTCTCTTAAGTGACTTCCCCTGGGCATCTTGGCAGTACCAGAGGTGTTCTAAAAGAGCTAAATTCCCCAGCACGTCATGTCCCGCTGTCCTCGTAGGTGCAACTCTCACATAGAGGTGGGGGCAGACACGATGTCTGCCTCATGTGCTTGGCTGTCCGGCAGGCTTAGGCAGCCTTCGTGGGTATGTCAGTCCTGCTGTCCTTTACGGCATGCAGCGGGGGTGATATGGGGATTACCATGAGCTTTATTCCGTCAGCCACAGGCTCATAGACTGTTCGCGTTACGTCTCGCTCTTCTGACCGTTCCCCAAGAGCTGGTCCTACCTTGTCTTGTTCCTCAGTCACGCATTCGGAAACAGTGTGTGATGATGATGTGATGTCCCTTGCAGCACCAGAGGGTGACTTACTGGCATCCGATCCCAACGATTCGGGAGGGGTCAACTTAGACTCCCGTCCAAGGCGAGTACGTTTTCGGCATCCCCGGTGTCGAAGGCTTACACTGCCATGGCCAAGGATGTCCACACTAA
Source organism: Triplophysa dalaica (assembly GCF_015846415.1). Taxonomy (NCBI): domain Eukaryota; kingdom Metazoa; phylum Chordata; class Actinopteri; order Cypriniformes; family Nemacheilidae; genus Triplophysa; species Triplophysa dalaica. Next base: position 8,711,926 of record NC_079550.1, on the reverse strand, counting down.
TGGTCCAATAGAGGCACCTCTGGCTCAACCTTGCACAGATGCGTGATGCTGAGAAAGTTTGCTATTTTCATTTACTTATTGGTTTATTTAATAGGGACCATGCATATTCCTGAACATTGTTGTATGAAAATACACCATGTAAATATCCCAGAATTAGTAACAATAACTACTTTTCATCTGCGGTCCCTAGGCAGGTAACATAAAAATACCATAAAGACAATAATACAACATTCATTCACTATAAATGAAAATATACACATAATGGTGACATATTCATTGACAACAAACAACAAATCAAAACAAAAATACATGATGGAAAAGAAATTGTTCATCCACCTCTATACTGCATACAATTTAACAGTGAAAGTGTGTGAGCGATAAATGTGTGACAGTTAAAAATTAATACATCTATGGTTTTCTAGAAGCCACTGTTTTAAGTGAGTTTTAAAGGTTATAAATGTAGTACACTCTTATTGGGAGGGGCAAACTGTTCCAGAGTTTACCGCCTGTTATTGACAATAGGTTTTGTCCAAAAGTGGTACGCCTAAATGGTGTCCCCGTTTACAGATGCCCGTGTACTACCTCTGCCTTCGAGGTGGTTGGAAAAAGCCATTCAGCGGAGGGGGGGCAAAATTATGTACCAAACAAACACTTTATATACCACACTAGCATATTTGAGATGTTTGAAATTGTCAAAGCTTAAAAATGCATGACTTTTTAAGATATCGTAATGGTGGAATGTCATTGCCTTTTTATAAAGGGTTTTTATGGCTTTCTTAAATATAGATTCAATACTTTTAAGAGTAGTTGTACTAGTTAATAACCAATTTATAAAACGATACTCGATATGTGAAAATATCATAGTATATAAGAACAACTTGGCACCTTTGGTGTCAAGAAACGGTCTAACTTGAATAAAAATATGTACATTCAATTGAACTTTATTTGCCACCTTTTTTACATGACCTTTGAATGTTAGGTTGGAGTCATTTGTGACTCCTAGATACTTGAAATTATTAACAATATGAAGCTCCGGTCCTCATAGGAACACATAAGAATGTGACACCTTCATATTTTGTAAGGTAAACGCCATACAGACAGTTTTTTGCTGTTTAGATAGAAACACGACTTAGTAAGCCAATCATCAATGTGAGCCAGTGCAGATGTCAATGTGGATGCTATCTCTTGGTAGTGCTTAGCACATGTAAGGATTACAGGATCATCTGCATACATCTGAACGTCAACATTTTTACATGCCTCTGGGAGATCATTTATATACAGTGTAAACAGGATGGACCAAGTATGGAGCCTTGGGGAACCCCTACTCAGAGGTGTCAAAAGTATTCACATTCATTACTCAAGTAGACGTATAGATACGAGGGTTTAAAAAGACTTCTGTAGAAGTTGAAGCATCAACTCAAGCTTTTTACTCAAGTAAAAGTGTAAAAGTACTGGTTTCAAAACTACTTAAAGTACAAAAGTAAAAGTAATGTAAGGAAAATAGTGTAATTAAGGACAAAGGCTTTGGCCCTGTCACAGGGGACTATTGTGCACTACCCCACCTCCTCAAAAACACATTTTGTAAAGGCCATAATGACTATAATGTTAAATTAAAATGTTAATGTTGAAAAAATTTGGGATGCACTGGGCTACTTGTTTCAGCCGCATATATGCCCAATATGTACAATATACGTGCCATGCAAATACTCTAAAGAACCATATGTGTTTACTACTGAGCATCAACATGTGTTTCATCAGGCATGTGATCAGCCTAGGACAAAAAAAAAAAGACTGCATGCACCCCCGTATATTAAACATTTTTGCAGATTTATTAAAAAAGAAAAACTGAAATAGCACTCCATCCAGGGTGTATCCTGCCTTGATGCCCGATGACTCCTGAGATAGGTGCAGTCTCCCCGTGACCCGAGGTAGTTCGGATAAGCGGTAGAATGGAATGGAATGGAATTTCCATTTCTTCTGATCATCCTTGAGATGGTTCTACACCTTCATTTGAGTCGAGCTGTGTTTGATTATACTGATTGGACTTGATAAGGAAAGCCACACACCTGTCTATATAAGACCATACAGCTCACAGTGCATGTCAGAGCAAATGAGAATCATGAGGTCAAAGGAACTGCCTGAAGAGCTCAGAGACAGAATTGTGGCAAGGCAAAGATCTGGCCAAGGTTACAAAAAAATTCTGCTTCACATAAGGTTCCTTAGAGCACAGTGGCCTCCATAATCCTTAAATGGAAGACGTTTGGGACGACCAGAACCCTTCCTAGAGCTGGCCGTCCGGCCAAACTGAGCTTTCGGGGGAGAAGAGCCTTGGTGAGGGAGGAAAAGAAGAACCCAAAGATCACTGTGGCTGAGCTCCAGAGATGCATTCGGGAGATGGGAGAAAGTTGTAGAAAGTCAAACATCACTGCAGCCCTCCACCAGTCGGGGCTTTATGGTAGAGTGGCCCGATGGAAGCCTCTCCTCAGTGCAAGACACATTAAATACCCCATGGAGTTTGCTAAAAAACACCTGAAGGACTCCAAGATGGTGACAAATAAGATTATCTGGTCTGATGAGACCAAGATAGAACTTTTTGGCCTTAATTCTAAGCGGTATGTGTGGAGAAAACCAGGCACTGCTCATTACCTGTCCAATACAGTCCCGACAGTGAAGCATGGTGGTGGCGGCATCATGCTGTGGGGGTGTTTTTCAGCTGCAGGGACAGGGGGACTGGTTGCAATCGAGGGAAAGATGAATGCGGCCAAGTGCAGGGATATCCTGGACGAAAACCTTCTCCAGAGTGCTCAGGACCTCAGACTGGGCCGAAGGTTTACCTTCTAACAAGACAATGACCCTTAGCACACAGCTAAAATAACGTAGGAGTGACTTCACAACAACTCTGTGACTGTTCTTGAATGGCCCAGCCAGAGCCCTGACTTAAAACCAAATCAGCCACTCGCACAACATAAAACAGAGAATCACAATGATGAACATAGCGTTTCATAAACGTCTTTTAAAAACGTCAATTTCGATTTATCATAGATAAAAAATGTTACTTGCATCACACAGAAGACGAGGACCACTAGCGCGCTACAAACGTAGTATGTGTCGAAGCACAATGGAGCATGACGGATCTGTACTGCATACGTGTTGCTCTACGCACCACATACGCACAGCACACGGAGTATGTTTGGATCGGCCGTTAGTTCCGCCCACTGCACGCCTTCAGGAGCTTGATGTTTTTTTTAAATAATCATACAGCCGTTTCTGTCTTTTACAAATGTGATCAAACTTAAGACACTTTGAAAATACGAAGTATGCAATACCACTCTATAGGTTCTCAAGATTAATATAAGATTTGCAGAAACTGCGTGTGTTACCTCCGCTTTAATGCAATATCGCTTAAGTAGGACTGTGATAGTGCTTTGTATCAGCTTGGCTGTGATTAAGCTGGATTTTAAATGTTGTGTCTTTGTAGCTTTAAAATACAGCTTTGATAGTTACTCAAATAAAAAAAAACTTTGTACAAAAGCAAAGAATGCCTATGATAGGATTTTTGGCAGGAATATGTCATGTGTAACACATCATGAATCATTTATTTTCAAATGCTACACAAAGTCTCTTGTGAATATGAGATTCATGGGAGGAAGACTCATCCTTAACTAGTCAAATAACCTTCTCCTCTTTGAATGATAATTAATCTTAGGCGAGATCTACATTCAATTATTTTGCCAGACTAGTGAAGAGTTTTTTGGGCAAAATTACAAAAAAGTGTCACACACATTGGGCAAGAATAAATGAAATTCTTGTTTAAATCACAAAACCCCTAAAAAAAGGATATTGACCTTTAGGAATATTGTGCAGTCATACGAAATTCCACCATCAGTCTGCAATCATTGACCTTTAATCTTATCAGCAGCATCATTATTTCACTGCACATTGATTAGCTACATGTAAATCTGACTCCTGTATTTTTCCACTGTAGTCGAGGGTAGGGTACAATAGGGCCAAAATCTCCCCTTAGGCTTAACCTGATTGATGAAGCAACTAAATGAACTAAAATAGATGATTGTGTTAATTAAAAACCTTGTAAATATAATTTAATCACATGGAACGTCACTATAGGTGTCTCAAAATCAAAACCTTTCGGACTCATACAGACTCATACAATACAGTTTGTGTTGATATAGATTGCAACCGTAATTTTTGATCACATCTAGTGTTTATTTACAGTCATCATTTCAAAATGAGAGGAGGTTTGTACCGCCTCTGAGTTTGGTGAAATTACAACACGGTCTCCATTCTGTGTTGTCACTGTGAGCAATGCCTCCTCTCAGAGTGACCTTGCTATAAAGCCTTTTTCAAATCTTGGGAGACTGTCTCCCAGACTCCCGTACAGCGATGAGTAAAGTTTCCAATGACGCGAAAGGTTACATTGGACACACACCAGAACACTCACAGCATTACGTCTGTTTCGGTTTATCAGATGTTACAGATTTACAGATCGAACACTCCGGAGGCCAATTGAGGAATGGAAGGATCATTTTAAAAAGTTTTACACCCGACAAGCCTAATGGGCCACATTCCGTTAGGTTTTCATGCTGTGTTACTTTCAAGGACCGGCAAGGTTAATCACTTTCCTGCATCAAGCTTCTAAGTCTGTCTTAAAAGGAGTTTAAAAGCAAAACGTTAAGAATACGCAAAGAGGCCGATGAGGTGAGAGGCTCTTTAAAAGCTTGATCTATGGTTTGCTCGTCTTTGGACAAATGGCTGTATCTTTTCTTGTGTTGCTAATTGATGTCAGATGATGGGACTTCTGTGTGAGAGAGCATTGCTTTTCAACATCTTGCATGGTTTCAAGTGTCATTAAATTTATGAAGAGAGCTAATTACACGCAATAAATTTTTGTGCTCGCTAATTGCTGCTTTTTCGTTTATGCCAACTAAAGAAATAACACAGCACATATTATCTGGCAATCTGTGAGGAGTGGATAATGAGTCACATAAAAACATGGCCAGGTCATACTTCGCATCAAAATCAAAAGGTAAAAAACATTAAGTATTTTTTAAGGACTGTTTAAAGGACCATTTCAAGATTATTTGGGCAATTCCAGCGTTATGGATGTGACATTTTTAGTCAAAACTGGCAACATTCTTAGAGAATGTATTTATTATCAATATATTTAACCATCTTTGTTTACATTTATAGAGTTCAGACATCAGAAAAATATGAGACCAGTTTTCTTTTCTTTTTTTCTTTGCATACAACATACTTGTAGGAACTGTGAATTAAAATGAACAAACCAGAAAGACAAATATACAACAGATGGAGAAGGGATGGCTCTGCATATAACATAATTTTTTCCTATATTTTAATTTTCTAGTGTCTATTTCAACCCAGTCTCAAGGCTGGCATAGGCATGACATTTGGATTCTATTGATTCGTCTTCATGGACAAAAATGTCCCCCATTTTTCAAGTCTTTTTTCGCCCCAAAAAACCTTTTGTGACATGGAAAGGTTCCTTATGGAACCACCCATGCAGAACCTTTTTTTGAAGAGTGTAACCAACCCCTTACCTCACCCCAAACACGCAAAGGCTAATTTAGCTAAAAACGTGAGTTTCACAAGGTGGCAAATCAACAATAAATGGCTCCCCTAACCCCGCCCCTAAACCTAACGTAACAGCGGCAAAGTCAAATCATAAAAGAACATACGAACGAGATTGTACAGGAATTTACTGGAATGAGCCACCTTGTAAAATTGGTACGAATTCCCATCAGATTTGGTTGATATATATTTTTATACATATAAAAATATTACATATTAAAAAATGTATGATTGAAAGTCGTTCTGGGTGACACGAAACAGGTCATGCTGACTGACTCGAAAAATGGGGGAAATTCGTGTCCATGAACACAAATTAATGAATAACATAATGTCACCAATTTCCCTGAGACTGTGCTGTTTTATTTACAAGGAATATGGACAGTTATGGTTGTGACAGCTCCGCATGTGACAATTCACTTGCCTGACTATGGAAAACTATGCTTTTAAATGACAAAATAAGACTTTAAAACTTTGCATGAAAAATTCTTTGCATGGGGATTGAAACCACCAAATATTCACATCTGACCTATCAATATGCTGAAAACCTTGATAAAAAACCTGATTTTCTTTATCTTAAGGTTGACATTTACTTTAATTACTGTAATACAGAATTGTCTACTGTAAAAGAGTAAAAATATTTTAAAGAAAAAATGCAATTAACATAAAACAGGAATGGTTCTTATAAGAACCTTTGAGTAAGTATTTAGATCATCAAAATCATAAGTCACTCATTTCTGTACCAAACGTTTATAAAAAGTTCTCATGGTTGTTGTGAGTAGATCACTGTTGTGTTTTATAACATTTCAGACTGAGCTGCCGAGATGGGATTTGAAGTGATTGTCACGGCACAACTGTTGCGGGTGAGATAATAGGAAATGGATTTTTAGGGAGTCGCAATCTCTGGTGTTTCATGTTCATGTTGTCTTGGGTTTTATGGATTACAGCATAACCAAAACTAACAGGTGACCTCAAAACCTCAACAGGGTCACAATGTTTTCTGTTCCACGAAGATGTGTTTATTTGTTAGATTATATATTTATATACAATGTTGAAATGTTGGTCTAACCTTTCACGTGTGTTACAGACATGAATACACCTGATGTATTATTCTAATATAGTAGTAGAAAATGACAGATGAGTGTGCTTTACCCTTTGGAGATGTTGGCTTTCTCATTTGCTTCTGTGAGATTTCATACATGTTAAGTTTTCCAAAAAATATCTTCCAGCAAACACATTTTCAATGCTTAGAGATACATATTCGCCAGAGATATTTTTCACCTTGCTTTATTTATGTCCCTTACCAAAGCCAACGGCATGCTCTTGTGACAGAGCATGTTACGTGTTACAAAAAATATCCCCACATAATCAATTGAACATGTTTTAACACAATGGATTATAGTTCTACTTGACACTGAACCCAACTACTACCTTCAACCTGTTTACTTACCATTACACACCAGACGATATGTCTGAATCGTGATCAGCTTATAAACGGACGTAATAAATGCGGCAAACGGATCCTCAATGTAGTTTGTTTTTAATGGGATTACTGGAGCCTCTCTGTTACCATAAACAACCTTTATCATCCACAGCAAAACTGCAACCCAAATCCTCTTATTCTACAAATGCTGGAGAACAGCGGCTCGGATGATTTCTGTGATTAAGCTTCTTGTTTTAAATCCAGGACACAAATGAGCCCCGTGTGGAATATGCATCACAATGCAGGGAGTAAAAAATAGAAACCATTAATTTAATCATTTTAAAGGAAATCAGATTCTTGATAAATATACAAGAATCACAACTGCATTGTCCAATGAGGCATGAAACCAACTACTTCTGTAACACTGTAGTCGTTGACTGACAAGGGTTTTAATGGCTAGTATCAGTTTATATCCTCATTTTACTGAATACCACCAACATGAGTGTTTTGTTTTAGTAATTTTTATTTTGCTTTTTTGCAATAGAAGAACAACAGTTTATTTGTGTTTGGATACATTATTTTTAGATGGGCCAAGTCTATTTATTAAAACGTACAGGTCACATGACAGAGCAAACAAAAATGCTTTGTAGTTTTTAACCCATGGCTGGGTTAATATTGGACATATGGTTGGGTTATATCAACCCAATTGCTCGGTTGTTTCAACCCACTGTTAGTTAACCACAACCCAGCATTTTTGTTAGAGTTTTTAATGGTCCGAAATGTATGAATAGTATATAGGATTTCAGGCGAATGGAAAGACTTTGTCTCATGAACTCCACCGGAACATTTGCAAATCCTCAAGCTGCACAGTGCAAGCTCTGAGGGAACTAAAGTCATCAATCTTGAGAATACTACAGCATAAAAGCTGTATACATCATAGACTCAGTGGTTTATATCCAGAGTAAATAATAAAACAAAACTTTTTTTAAAGATTGAGAGCATTGCTTCTTTTAAAAGCTTTATTTGCTTCATCCATCTACTGTTACATCATTCTACTTCCACAATACTTGTAATATTTTTACTTTAGACATCTCAAATATCTGATGGGCTTCCTTCCTATTATACCTAGACAAAAAAAGAACAATTCAAACCCTGCAGAAACACACTTTTAATTACACTCAAAGTCTATTTAGAGCATTGTAATTTTACCACGGCACACAAATAAGCGCTCGCTCACAGATGAGGCGATTTGTGTCATAGCGCATCTCATGGCCATATAACACCCAAGAGCACTGCTCTATTGCCGTAATGTCATTGTGCACTTTCGCTGTTTAGCGAAAATTCATTATTCAGGCTTAGGTGGGCAGACAATCACCCTCAGGACTCTAACCCTCAGCTTTGCATCAGGGGTCCCTTTAACTCATGTCCACCCCGCTCTGATGCCCATGAAGTATAAGTATATAGTATTAAGTATATAAAAACTCTTTTACAATCACAGTTCATTCACGCTATAAATACAGGATCACTGATGCCCTCAGTATCACCAAACCTTAACTTACAGAAATCTTTACGGGCTTTGTAAACTTGAGAAATGAAGTGCTTTAAACAGCCTCTGATTTAAGCTTCTGTGTTAGATATAAATCACATACACCTCGATAATTACATCTCTTCATCATCACAGGATGCTTCAATGGAAAAAATATAAATAAACATTGCAGGACCATTAATAAAAGAAACAGTAACATCTCGTGGGCCATCTCATTTCTGTAGTCGTAGCTTTAATAAACTCTGTACATTTAATGGCTATTAAATTAATTTATAGATTGAAAAATATTATGATACTTCATTTTTTTTAGCAAAGGAATACAATTAAAGCTAAAATCCATGACTGCTTTTTTGTCATGGTTCCACTATCATGTCATGTTTTATTCTTGTCTCAAGTGGAGCCATGGCATTGCCTGATGGTTTTGTGTGGGGAGAGAGGTTTTTGACAATGACGGTCTTCCATACTCTCCCCGAGTCGCGTGATCATTCCTACCCTCCTGTTTCCTAGTTTCTGTTAATTACCTTGCCTATAAAGAGTCCTCATGTTTCTTTGTCTCGTTGCTCGTGCATTGTTTGATTCTTGTTCGTTCCAGTATGATGTCCCAAGTCATTGTTCCTGTTCCCTATTTCCACGTGTCTTAGTAAGTGTCAGTTTAGCGTTTGTTCCCAGTGTTTGTTTTGTAGTCTTAGTTAGTCAGTGTTAATTGTTAAGTTTATATTTCCCTGTATTGTTTTACCCCATCGTGGGTTTTTGTTTTGCTTGTTTTGTCAGTGTTTATGTTTAATAAATCCTTGTCACATCTACCGTCCGTGTCTGCCTGCAATTGGGTTCTCACGCCATGTCTCACATTGAGTTTCATGACAGAATGCACGAGCCACAACAGAACCCAGTAGGCAGCATGGACGGTACGACGTTGTCCTTGCGGTCTCGCCAGGCCCACTTGATGCTTGGATTCCGCCAGGGGAATTATGGTGACCAGGAGTTCGCCAGGGCATTCTCGGCGGTGGCGGAGGTGACCGAGTTTGGTGAGGCGGAGTTGAAGACGATCTTCAACTGCTGCCTCACCCGGCGCCTCACACCGTCAGAGAAGAGGCTGCTGGCTCCCTTGGGGTTTGCGGACATGGTCAGGTACGTGGCCAACCGTAGCGATCCCGGGGGTGAGGTTCCACATGGGACTTTCACCCCACGGTCGAGCGCTGCGGGGGGTATCGTCCTGGCCGCCGCTGCCCTTGGGGAGTCAGTACCCTCTGGCTCGAGCTCCACGGTCGCCAGCCCTTCTGGTGGAGTCCAAGATGAGTGGGTGGCTAGAGACTCGAGGACGACGTCGCGGGAGTCCTCCTTCCCGGTACTCCCTCGGTTCCCCACTGGCCCGGCTGAGTCAGCCGTGGGCCAGACTGACCGTAGTGGGAGGAGAAGGCCACGTGGAGGACGTCCCAGGCCGAAATTGCTGTCCTGTCGCCCAGTTCAGCAACCGGCAACAGTTCCGGGTTCCCCGAGTCCTGTGGTCCCGAGTCCGGTGGTGTCAAACCCCAAATATTTTTTGGGGGGGCGCTGTGGGAAGGTGACGGTCCGTCCGGCACCGAGCCCGGCCCAGCAGCCGCCGGAGGTCGCTGCCCAGTCGCCAGAGGTCGCTGCCCAGTCGCCAGAGGTCGCTGCCCAGCCGCCGTCAGAGAGCGCTGCCCAGCCGCCGTCAGAGAGCGCTGCCCAGCCGCCGTCAGAGAGCGCTGCCCAGCCGCCGTCAGAGAGCGCTGCCCAGCCGCCGTCAGAGAGCGCTGCCCAGCCGCCGTCAGAGAGCGCTGCCCAGCCGCCGTCAGAGAGCGCTGCCCAGCCGCCGTCAGAGAGCGCTGCCCAGCCGCCGTCAGAGAGCGCTGCCCAGCCGCCGTCAAGTCCGGCTGCCCAGCCGCCGTCAAGTCCGGCTGCCCAGCCGCCGTCAAGTCCGGCTGCCCAGCCGCCGTCAAGTCCGGCTGCCCAGCCGCCGTCAAGTCCGGCTGCCCAGCCGCCGTCAAGTCCGGCTGCCCAGCCGCCGTCAAGTCCGGCTGCCCAGCCGCCGTCAAGTCCGGCTGCCCAGCCGCCGTCAAGTCCGGCTGCCCAGCCGCCGTCAAGTCCGGCTGCCCAGCCGCCGTCAAGTCCGGCTGCCCAGCCGCCGTCAAGTCCGGCTGCCCAGCCGCCGTCAAGTCCGGCTGCCCAGCCGCCGTCAAGTCCGGCTGCCCAGCCGCCGTCAAGTCCGGCTGCCCAGCCGCCGTCAAGTCCGGCTGCCCAGCCGCCGTCAAGTCCGGCTGCCCAGCCGCCGTCAAGTCCGGCTGCCCAGCCGCCGTCAAGTCCGGCTGCCCAGCCGCCGTCAAGTCCGGCTGCCCAGCCGCCGTCAAGTCCGGCTGCCCAGCCGCCGTCAAGTCCGGCTGCCCAGCCGCCGTCAAGTCCGGCTGCCCAGCCGCCGTCAAGTCCGGCTGCCCAGCCGCCGTCAAGTCCGGCTGCCCAGCCGCCGTCAAGTCCGGCTGCCCAGCCGCCGTCAAGTCCGGCTGCCCAGCCGCCGTCAAGTCCGGCTGCCCAGCCGATCTTCCAACCCTGGTCCAGCCCTACAGTCCTGCAGGGGACTAGGACAGTTCCCCCCAGGACTACTCCTGTCAAGCCTCCTGGGGCTCCGCGCCCTGGCGCGTCCCCAAGGGCTGGAAATTCCCCACCCAGCCCTCCCCCTTCTGGACTACCCATGTTTTCTTGTCTGCCCCCACCCCCCCTCCCTTGTTTGTTATTTTTATTATCCCACCCCAACCCATGCATTATCTTGTCGTGTTTGCCTCTTGTCATGTTTGCCTTGTCTGTCTGGTTTTTGTCCTTGTCTAAGTTAGTCTTGTCTTGTTAGTTACCCCTTGGTGAACACCTGGAGGTGTTCATTAAAGGGGGGGCTTATGTCATGGTTCCACTATCATGTCATGTTTTATTCTTGTCTCAAGTGGAGCCATGGCATTGCCTGATGGTTTTGTGTGGGGAGAGAGGTTTTTGACAATGACGGTCTTCCATACTCTCCCCGAGTCGCGTGATCATTCCTACCCTCCTGTTTCCTAGTTTCTGTTAATTACCTTGCCTATAAAGAGTCCTCATGTTTCTTTGTCTCGTTGCTCGTGCATTGTTTGATTCTTGTTCGTTCCAGTATGATGTCCCAAGTCATTGTTCCTGTTCCCTATTTCCACGTGTCTTAGTAAGTGTCAGTTTAGCGTTTGTTCCCAGTGTTTGTTTTGTAGTCTTAGTTAGTCAGTGTTAATTGTTAAGTTTATATTTCCCTGTATTGTTTTACCCCATCGTGGGTTTTTGTTTTGCTTGTTTTGTCAGTGTTTATGTTTAATAAATCCTTGTCACATCTACCGTCCGTGTCTGCCTGCAATTGGGTTCTCACGCCATGTCTCACATTGAGTTTCATGACATTTTTGGATAAAATACATAAAGATCAGTTCTTCAACAATTACACAACCATTCAAATAATAAGGATCGATTATGTATTATTTATTTTTTTCTAGCTAGGATAATAATAAAAACTCAAAACAATAATGATGATAATAGTAATGATAATGTGAATTATGGTGTGACAAAAGAAAACTAAAATAATCAAAGCTATGTTATATTTAAGTGTCTTCAAAGTACATTGTAAAAAATCCTGCAAAAAACTGAAACTTTCTGTCAGCTTGGGCACCAGAAATATTCAGTAAAAAAAAAAAAATCCTATAAAATTACATGGTTTTCCTCCGTTTTTCTTGTAAATTGGCAGTCTTTTTTTAATATTTGTTGGTTTCTGAATGCATCTGAAAAATAACATTCCACATAAAATGTCTTGTAAATTTGCAGACGTTTTCTGTAATTTTACGGTCTTTACTGTATTTATCAAAAGATGTGCGAAATATGTTAATAAAATAGTAACATGTTAGAAAATTACAGTTTTTTGGACATTTTATGTGAAAAAAAAATTAAAATCATGTTCTTTACAGTGAAGTCTCCATTTGCTTTAAAATTGCAGAATTGTCATTTTATCACCCAGTTTCGTTAGGGGTCACCCTGAGATGCTCTTTACACAGTATTGAAGTAGTTCCCATATGCTGGGCTCATTTCCTCATTATTTAGTCTATATCATCCATTTAAAAAAAACTAGTGGGGTGAATTTTGAATAGAAAGTAAATATTAAATATTTTAAATATAAAATCAATATGAGTGAATACATATCACCAATTTTTTGATAATACTGCAGAAATGGCATGAATTATTTGATGTTTTATATAAACACCATTAGCAATTAACCATCATCTTTGACTAAAATACAGAAATCTAATATCAACATTTCAAAAGAGGGCTATTTGTTCTGCTCTGTTTGATGTCATCAAAAGCATATTTATTTTTAAAATGCACAAAAGGTACAGTGTAAGAGTAATGACCCAGGCCATCCCTTCATTCATTTCCATATTATTTGCCATCTAAAAACATAATCTCCGACCTGCATCCTCGAGATGTCATGAGTATTCTGCAGAAGCAATGTGAAATCCATTAAATCAGAAAAATCTGGAGTGCTTGAGTATTACCTAGTGACTGAAATGTGTTTGTTTGATTGTTTGAGGCGCCTGTAAATAGCTGTACATTTGAAACTGCTGTGATATGGATGGTCTTGGTGATATTGTCCCTGTGGCTGCCATTTCTTCTCCTCTTGGTGGGCTTGCAAGTAAATAGCTGATGAGTTGATTTTACACTTTATGAATAATATCTCCCACGTCTAGAAGATGAAAGCTGAAGTGTTAGCAAGCCCTCGCCCAGGCTGAGGAACGTGGGTAGAGGAGGTGATATATTGTTTCATTAGAAGCTCAGAAAATGCATTGCGGAATTCGTCAGTGAGACTAAAAACATGCAACTCATTCAAATGCATTATCTTATAATTTAGATAAGCCCCAATGCCGCCTATTTTTTTCTCAGCATCATGTGTGTTAATCATTTGCATCTCTTCTTGCAACTCGGCCAAAGCCTTACCAAGCATGTTGGGAGTAAATTGGATCGGTTGGATTGTTTGAATCCGTTCTTGAGGATTTTATTAAAAACACATGACCCTGGTGGTGTCGCAGGTTACAGCACTAGCTCGAGGTGGGCAGGTAAAATAATTCACTGGACAGTGCGGCTATAGTTGGATTACCTAAATGAAGCATTGCACCATCTTTTGCGCAGGATGCAATGGCTGTAACATTTGTTATTCAATGGTTTTCTGGTAAATATACCTACTGTCTGTAAACTAGAAAAAGATGCAATTTAAATTGCATGAAACATAATAATAATGCTGTACATACTTTACCCCTGGGCAATTACTGACACCTCATCCACATAAACTGTATAGGCATATACACACACTTGCTATACATGAGTCAGAAGAATGTATACAAATTATCATATATATGATGAATACAAATATATACTATATATATAAATATACATATAGAGCGGCCAAACAGTGACGTCTACCAATGGAAAATAAAACATCTTCATAGTTGTGCTTAGAGTGCAAACTAAAGCTCAGCTTTGAGACCAATATAAAAAAATACTGCCGTTCACATTATAACGATGACTATAACTATAAAAGAGAACAATATCGTTTGTTACACATACTGTCAAACTGACTTTAGCGGTTGAAAACGGTGCATTTACGGCAGAATATTATATATGTTAAATGCATATACACTGTATGCTTTACATCCCAAACACGATCTCACCTTTAGCCTTCAGCAAAAGCATCCAGCCTTTGCTGTCATATTTTGGAGAAAAGACATTCGGGAATGAAAACGAAAGCATCAGCAGCAGGTCATCTACAGTACATTCATTTTAGTGACTGGGAACACTGAAGCACTCAGGCTAAAAATAAACAATGTTATTGTCCGCTGGTGTGGATGCAAAATACAGTTATTGTTATAGTTATAATGTGAACGGCCCTTAAGGTGTATAAAGTGCTGCAAGGATGACACATTTTTTGCATGTAAAACCTAAAAGCGAGTTAGCATTTAAGCACTTTCCGTTCAATGGTCCAGACGTCAACGGGTTTTTTTTTATTGTTTTTTAGTTAAAAGTCTTAAATAAAGTCTGTGGTTAACAAAACCACATATTTCCATGTTTTATTCCACACCAGTAATATGCTCAATATTGTTTAAAACATTTTTACGTGATAACATGCTAACAAGCTCAATTCTACTACAAATCTTCTCGGATAAAATAAACTTTATCACACACGGTCAGGGCATGATTAAGAAAACATTGGGCCCTGGGTAGGGATGGGCGGATCGATCCTGAAATATCGATACTTCCGATGCTGAGGTTGTATCGAAAAGGATCGATCCTAACATAAAAACATTTATACTTATGTGTCTTTACTACATATTTTACTTATTTACTAATGTAGCTAATAATTGTATGATAAAGAAGAACTATTTATTTCCCATACATCTAGTTTTGCACACTTTGCTCTTCCCTGCCCTGCTGTGTTTTGTAGTCCGCTATCACGTGACTCAGCAGTGCCAAGCGCAAGCACGCAGACGCAGCTGCAACCAGCGAAAAGAATAAAACCACTGAGAACTGCGTTGTATAGCAGTGGGCCTTTGGGGGTGAAAAGCCAAAGATTAAAAGTACTTTATTATTTAAATACTTTATTTACTTTATTTCTCAAACAATTGTGTGCACTTTGTTTATAAATTCACTTAAAAATGTAATCAATGGGAAATGTAATTTGTTATAATATTTTCAGCTCTTTTAATCTGTTATTGTTACTATTTTCCAGTAATAATTTGGTGCAAAGTTCATGCTTGCAAATTCTATTATAGGAATAAATAACTAAATAAATATATTTATTTGGTTTAATTTATGTCTTGTGTTTTAACATCTACATGATTAATTAGCCTATAGGCACATTAAGAGCACAAATAACAAAATATTTTAGTGGTCATGAAATTGCATTCAGATTTAGCAAATGCATGATGCATTCATCTGATAAATCATGACATTTCATCCACAGGAAATTAAATGTAAATTCAAGGGAATGCTTCTAAAAGTAATGGTATCGGTATCGGCAATACTGGCCCTGCATTTACTTGGTATGGGATCAATACCAAATTTTACAGTAACGCCTACCACTAGCCCTTGGGCTGTAGCAAACCCAAGGGCCTCCTTCATTTATTGCCAAGCCACGGTGTCTTCTGCAGTGTTTATTACATTTTAATGCTATTATTATTATATTTCATTTTCTAATTATTGCATCTAATTTCCTACAGTTTGAATTTCATTTTATATTTATCTCTTATATTTACTTTTCTAAATATTTCATAGTAATTTAATTTGACATTTAATACTTATATTCAATTTCTATTTTATATAAGTTTGCATTCTAAACTTTCCAGGCTACAATTCTTTTATCTGATAAAATGAATTATAGCGGTTCAACAGTTATCATTTTCCTTAAAAAATTGCATGCTTCAACCCGTTGACATTAAAAGCACTCGTAATTTTCTATTATTCTAGAAAATTAACCTATATTTAATTTCTATTTTCTATAAGCACAAGTTTGTAAAGCCTACTAAACTTAACATGCTATTAAAAAATAATTAACATTAACATCAGATATGTCCTTCAAACAAACTAGTATTTGAGTATTTTACAATGAATAATTTAATTAGGGTCTTAACGTTAAAAAGTCTTCTTTCAAACTTTAGCTGAGTACAAACCCCTATAATGATATTGTTAAAATCCATACTTTTAACCATGTGATGTGCCGCATTTTTTCAGGAAATGTACTTTTTTGAGAAGATTAAAAACAGCCTTGATAGCACACATACACCTGGATAATGTCTATTTGACGTCTGCATTTACATCTGCAAGACATCTACAATACATGGTTTGCTCATCTGCAATACATCTCGGAGATGTCTGCTGTCAGACGTCATATAGACATCTAGAAGATGTCTTTAAGATGTTTATGATTTAGTAAGGATGTACAACAGCTCTTTCTAAGATGTTTAGGAGATGTTTTTGCACCACAGATCTCCAGATCTTTAGCAGACGTTGTCATGATTCCACTATCATGTCATGTTTATTCGTGTTTTTTGAGTGGAGTCATGGCATAACCTATGGTTTTAAGTGAGATTGAATGTTTCTTTCTCGTGTCTTGTCATTGTTCCCTACATCACGTTCCTCGTCAGCCTCTCCTCAGTGCTAATCCCCAGCACCTGTTTCTCGTTAACGATCCTTTGTCTGTCTCCCCTATAAAGAGTCCTCATGTTCATTGTCCTGTGCTCGTGCATTGTATGCTGTACATGTTCATGTTCATGTTCATGTTCATGTTCATGTTCATGTTCATGTTCATGTTCATGTTCATGTTCATGTTCATGTTCATGTTCATGTTCATGTTCATGTTCATGTTCATGTTCATGTTCATGTTCATGTTCATGTTCATGTTCTTGTACCTGTTGATACCTCGTTCCTTGTATGAAGTTGTATGAAGTTGTATGAAGTTGTATGAAGTTGTAGTCCAGTGTTTGTTTTATAGTTTAGTTAGTCAGTGTTTGTTGTTAAAGTATATATATTCCTGTCTTGTTTTACCCCCTTGTGGGTTTTGTTTTGCGTGTTTGTTTAGTCTTGTTTATTGTTAAATAAATCTTTGTTACCACCTTTACTGTCTGTGTCTGCCTGCAATTGGGTTCCCACGCCATGTCTTGCCACGCAAATCATGACAGACGTATTACAGACGTAAGGACGTATCCGAGACATATTGCAGATTAGCATACTATGTTTTGCAGATGTAAACCAGATGGATTGTGTTGTCTGGCAGTGTACTTTTACTGTTACTTGAGTACATTTTTAGTGCTGCACTGATACTTTTACTGAGCTATTTATCCTCATATTGTCATCGTTACTTTATGTGTATAATTGTCATGTTATTGGCTAAGGAGATTAACCAGTCCCGTCACGTGACCCCGTCCGATCAAATCGCGAAAACTTGCATCAGACAGATTTCACGACATCTGCCGGCAATTTAGTTTAATCATGGAGGAGGACGGACATGTGCCTGCCGCAGGGCAGGTATCAAACGGCGGTTTTGGCACTTGTTACTGTATCACTCCGATCGCCAAGTTTTATCCAAACGTCATATCATGAGGTACAATTGTCCATATCTCTCCAAAGTCTCTACATCAAGTGCTCTGCCCTTATAAGTGAATAGAGAACATATGCAATAAGAAGGCATTAGAGTCAGTTTCGCAAACTGTGCATTACCATTTATAATGTTGTAAATAACGTTCAGTTCGATCGATTCACTTAAATAAGACGTCATCAATACATAACTATTCTTAATTCATTAAATAACACCGCCTAAAAAGTAATGAGAAACAATTCCTCTGAGTAGTTTTTGAATAGTGTCATTTTTAGTCTCAATTACTTTTTTAACCCCATTACTTCACTTGTAATTGAGTACAATTTCATCAATTTAACAGTACTTTTAACTTAAGTACAAATTTCCAGTATTCTTTCCACCAATGAACCTACTACTGCTGCTAAATAAACATTCAACATGTAAATCACATTGATCTGTGCTGTTGGGTGATTCTAAATGTTTATTGCCGCTGCACCCAGGAATTTCCTCGGGGAGGGATATTTTGACCCAGATGGAACTGAAACCTTAAGATTAACCTTACGCTTTTGGGTTTTCCCTATCTACTTTATTACTCCTTTTGCGGCACCACTATCACTTTTTTTGAACACCAACGAGGCAAACGGAATTCTCGACATACGAAGCATAACGCAAAGAGGCGTTTCCTGACGTAATGGCACAAAAAACTGTAAAGTGATTATGATTGAACCGTGAATTATATCAGTCAGGAACATTTTCCAAATAGTTTCTTGTTATTTTATACACAACACCATATGAATTGTCAAGCTTTGATGCAAGGACAGCTCCTATTTCCTCCAGCCAATCAAGGGCCCCCTTTATTTGAATAAAACCCATATTACCTGATACGCTGCCAAATAAGTTTGTCCAATAAATTTCTAGAAAATGTAGTGTTTTGTCTAATTTGTACCATACACCTCATATTTTATGGTATTTTTATGGTTTAATCCAGCCTTAGGCCCACACAGACATCGCTTTTGTCTGCTACTCATGCAATATGATATACTGTACAGGTATGTTATTATGCTCTAAGAGAAATGATATTGTGATATTGTATTATACACTCACCTAAAGGATTATTAGGAACACCATACTAATACTGTGTTTGACCCCCTTTCGTCTTCAGAACTGCCTAATTCTACGTGGCATTGATTCAACAAGGTGCTGAAAGCATTCTTTAGAAATGTTGACCCATATTGATAGGACAGCATCTTGCAGTTGATGGAGATTTGTGGGATGCACGAAGCTCCCGTTCCACCACATCCCAAAGATGCTCCATTGGGTTGAGATCTGGTGACTGTGGGGGCCATTTTAGTACAGTGAACTCATTGTCATGTTCAAGAAACTAATTTGAAATGATTCGAGCTTTGTGACATGGTGCATTATCCTGCTGGAAGTAGCAATCAGAGGATGGGAACATGGTGTTCATAAAGGGATGGACATGGTCAGAAACAATGCTCAGATAGGCCGTGGCATTTAAACGATGCCCAATTGGCACCAAGGGGCCTAAAGTGTGCCAAGAAAACATCCCCCACACCATTACACCACCACCATAATTGCATTAATGAGAAATTGAACAGGTGTTCCTTATAATCCTTTAGGTGAGTGTAAATGGCCTTCCTAGAAATTCAGACCTGACACTGGAAAGTTTCAAAATTATATCCGTCCATCAAAACAACACATTTATATGCAAGCAGATTCTTTGATCCAAATCTATACCTTGTCATTGCTATCACTATACTTGACCATCTGAGTTACAGCAACACTGTAAATCAAGTCCAGCATTTCTGTATTCCTGTACTCAAAATAATTTGATCAGCATCCATGACGGGGTCCAGGGAGAGAAATGTGCATTGCATTTCCTAATTTCACTGCCAATGTCAAAGCATTGCAGAGGCATATAAAGCCAGGCGGCTGGGAATAAACAAAGCTGAGTGGGCTGAGGGAAAACACTGGCCCACGATGCAACGTAGCTGCCAGTCTGTATTTATAGGCCCGCGCATCATCGACTCTGCTGTTACACAACCAACTGTTCACGCTAGATGTTTTTTCCTCTTCCGTGCCTTTGTCTTACCGAAGACCCCAGTTAGAGACATGAGAATATACAGTTTGTAGTGGTGTCCTAGAAAAGGCCTTGCATACATATTCACATCCTAATTCCGTCACGTCACTGAATCATAAATCAAAAACTAAAAGTGTGAACTTCAATGTGACATTGCTGGGAACAAATATAAGAGCTTAAAATGTGCAGTTTAAACAGCTTTTCATAATAATTGTAATAATTGCAAACTACTTTAATTCTTCTAGAAATAAAAGATAAACTCTAAAAGTTGCATCTAAAATAGAATAATGCTGGAGTTTCATTCGTAATAAAATGTGAAGTTTTGTGGATAAGAAATTAGTAGACTTCTTAAATTTGGATAATTTGTTAGCTAATGTAAGGATTCATGCATTTGATAGGTTGCTCGGGTGCATTTATTGCTCCTTCTCCCTTCTCTATGTCCACTGCTTATGCCTCTAAACCAAAGCAAACTCTTTCTGGTGATGTACCATATTAACTAATTTTACAATGTTATTGAATAATCTCTTTCCTCTGGGTGGTTTAATTCTACAGTGTGAATTTGCAGTGAATTTCATATCGAAACGACGATCTCAAGGTTCTGTGGTTTTGCTTGTGACTGTTTAAGCCTTAAATCTAGAGCAGAATCAGAGATGTCCATTGAGCACAATTGGCTTTTCGGTTCAGTAGTAAGGACAGAGCCAGCAGACCCTCTTCAATGCTTTTTGCTCATCACATCAAATAAACTTCTGCTTGCCGAAATATTCCCTCACATCGAGGATCCTCTTGTGGTCGTCTGTGGATTTCCAAAATCACTGACCCTTGCTTTCATAAAAAAAGTAAAAAACAAGAGTTTAGTGTATCCCATGGTATCAGATCATATAGCAATTTTGATCTCCAGCTTTGAGTTTGGTAGAGCCTTCAGGCTTCAATATTTACTTCTGTCCGGAAGTAAGCAATAACCAGCTTCAATCTCCAGTCTCAAGGAACCCGGCTACAGCGGCATGATCCAGCCTCTGGCGATGCTTCATGTTCATCCAGAAAATTTGTCGCTTGTTTCTTTGCAACAAAATAAAATTAGATTACCTTCTTTCATGTTTTCAGTACTCCACCGTGAAGCATCTCTACTTCTCATCGTGACCCCAAACGTCTATAAATTGAGTATGAAACATAACGCTCTACTTTTTGAAAAGGACATGCATATAATAGAGCTTGTTGAGATGAAGGGTGGTTGTTCTTCATATCCGAGAGGTATACATTTCATTGCATAATTAATTTAGAATTTGGACCGGTTAAGTAAGCGATCTTGTCTGCTTGAGTACTTTCGATTGCAAAACGGTCTCATGCTAAGCTCTTACTGAGAAATCAAGCACTTCTTGATGTTGAATCCTCATTCTCAAAACACAGCAAAGCAGCGGCCTTGAAGTAACTCATTCACTCTAACTCTTTTATACTGTACGTGTTATCAGGACACGACGGCCTCAAACTTCTATTCAGCTTGTGGGTGTCTGTGTTGGCGGAAGCAGAGAGGTGGTTTAACCTTCACTCAGGATATTTTGTAACAGGTAAACTATAGACGTGTTGACTCAACAGATCTTTAGAAACCTGTTTAGCAGACTTCTCAGGAACAGTGTCCACAATACCTTATTCCAAACAACTAAGACACCGGACAAATTTGTTTTACGTTTTTGGTGTCAGCTCAAGTTTCTGGGAAGGTTCTATACAAGTCAAAGAGGAAGAAGTGATTTAATGTCCATTACACAAATTTGGTAACTATTTTGTTGCATTTAATATAGTTACAATTATAACACAATTATAATGACAATTTTACTAAATACTTAACTATAAATTATATAATCCTTGACTGATAGGACAGCTGATTTTTATAATAAACAAAAAAAAAATATATAAAAACAGTTATGACAAAATAATTTCTAAATGTTTTAAATGTTCCACTTACAATGAACAAATTACTTTTTATACCAACATTTTTCAAACATTTAATATATTTTTTAAATGTTTATGTTATTGTAAGAATGTTTTTTTATCACTTTGATAGTACTTTTAGAGAGCATTAACCGGAACTCTCCAAGAATGCTGCCTGAAAGGCATCAGGTAGGAAAGCATCTGGCAAGGACATACTAGTAAAACAGTTTAATTAAAGAATTTGTGATAATTGTAATTCATGGAAAAGAGTCCAGTAACAGGAAGGGGCAAATGAAAAAATCCAATGGAACCACAAAATTCTCATAGCCATAAATATCCTCAAATTTATAAAATCTTTTTAACGTCTCATCCATTTTTGAACCTTCATCCATTTTAATGAACTCAATTTAAAGTGCTTTGGGTGTCAGAAACGTTTTAAAGAGGTAACAAAGGACCTGATCCCAATTCGTGGTTTATTTTATAGACAGAATGAAATGCGCACCTGCCGATGGTAATGCATATTTTATATTTTTTTCAATGTGGTTTGATGAAATGTTAATGTTTTGAGACCAGGTTATATACTGAAAACTTAATGGGCCTCATATATAAAACATTCGTATATATATATATATATATATATATATATATATGAGTAAACTATGAGTAATTTGCGCGTAAAACAGACCTTCCCGAAAACTTTCCTCCAGATTCACAAATACTTCGTAATAGCAGATTTGATAGTAAAATGTGTGTGTGTGAGTGAATGCATGTAAATTAATTCCAATCACTTGTAAACAGGACGCACATGCACGCTCCATCAAAATTAGCATAATCCCCGCCTATGAATTATAGTTTATTATATATATATTATAGCAAATTACTTCCTCTGGACTTCATTCTCTGGTTTGGCAAACATTTTATAACATAACCTACCAATAGGCAACATGGTTACCAATAAAATGATCAATTAAGCTGTGTCCACCAAAGTGTTTTTAACCAGCTAAAATAATATTAACTCGTGCTCTTCTGAATGGTTGGTCAACTAGTGTTCGTCCCACATCTTCTCCGCTGTGATTGGACAGCTGTGTAAAGAAGGACAGTAATAAGTTCTGCGTTTTACCAAGTTTTGTTTATACACACGCCTCGCTTTGCAAGCGTATGAAAAAAAGTATTTGGAAAAAAATAAGAAAAATATCTTTAAAGTTCAAAACCTGTTTTTGATGCAGTATCTCATTTAACAGATTAATAAATTAATTCCTTAATGAAATCTCAGAACAAGTTTATCTTTTGTTTTGGACTTCCAGAACACATGACAAATGTATGTCATTGTACATCCTAAAACTATGTTTGTGTTGGATTCTGGGATACATTGTGTTGGCTGTAATCTAAGGCGCTGCTGCCTTTGCAGAAAATTCAATACCCAAATCCACTGCATTGAACTCCCTATAAATTTGAAATACCTGTACTTATTGAAATACTTAATTCTCACCAAAATAGACTATTTTACACAAGAATTGTACCTGATATACAGAGAGTATTACTTTAGTAGCTAAGCCACATATTTATGTCCCTTTTTGCAAGTGGCAAGAATTTCTGCTCTTATAGAGGATGCTGCCTTAGAAGGTAGCTGTCACAGTAATTCAAGACAATTTACTAGAAAATTCTTGTTTCTGACAACCTTACAGAACTCAAACTCAGATTCAATGTAGATGTTCGTACACACAATACACGTAGTCCAAACTTTCTTTTTTTTTAAATGAAATGATTTCTATTCTGTAATGGTTGTTCATAATGTCTGTATTGATCTTGTTCAATCAACAGTAATCAGAAATAACTTTGAGGAACAAGATAAAACATCACGATTAACACAGCATCTACACACAATGCCTGACTGTTAAAAACAATCTTCTTTTAACTGGCCCGAAACTAACATTCTGAGCCATTCGGTGCTCTAATTGAGAGGAGGGATCCAGTACACCAAAAAGGACTGAGGTACCCCCTACACAAGGTTAAATAATAATACAAAAAATACATTAGTGCAGATACTATAGTCAATGTAATTATTTACCATTTTATAGGCAACTTGTCATACAGTGGTGTGAAAAAGTATTTCCCTCCTTCCTGATATTTTGGATTATTTCCACTCTTCTTTGCAGAATTGTTTTAATTCAGCCACATTGGAGGGTCTTCGAGCATGAACAGCCTTTTTAAGGTCATGTCACAGCATTTTAATTAGATTTAAGTCCGGACATGCCTAGGCCACTCCAAAACCTTAATTTAGATTTTTTTAGCCATTCAGAGGTGAAATTGTTGGTGTGTTTTGGATCATTGTCCTGCTGCATAACCCAAGTGCATTTAAGCTTGAGGTCACAAACCGATGGTCGGACATTCTTTTATAGGATTTTCTGGTAGAGCGCAGAATTCATAGTTCCATCAATTATGGTCGTCCAGATCCTGAAGCTGCAAAGCAGCCCCAGACCATCACACTACCTCACACTACCACCATTTCAATACCATCATGTTTGACTTTTGGTATGATGTTCTTTTTATGAATACTGTGTTAGTTTTATGCCAGATGTAACGGCACACACTCCTTCCAAAAAGTTAAACCTTTGTCTCATCAGTCCACAGAATATTTGCCCAAAAGTTTTGGGGATCATCAGGATGTTTTTTAACCAATGTGAGATGAGCCCTTGTGTTCTTTTTGGTCAGCAGTGGTTTTCGTCTTGGAACTCACCCATGGAAGACATTTTTGTCTCCTTCTTATTGTAGAATCATGAACACGGAGCTTAACTGAAGCAAGAGAGGCCTGCAGTTCTTTACATGTTGTTCTTTGATCTTTCACAATCTCCGTAGTAGTGCTCTTGCAGTAATTTTGGTAGGCTTGCCACTCCTGGGACGGTTTACCATTGTTCCATTCTTTCTCCATTTGTTGATAATGGCTCTCACTGTGGTTCGCTGGAGTCCCAAAGACTTAGAAATGGCTTTGTAACCCTTTCTAGACTGATACATTTCAATTACTTTGTTTTCTCATCTGTTCTTGAATTTCTTTAGATCAAGGCATGATGCGTTGCTATTTGAGATCTTTTAGACTACTTCAGTTTGTCAGACAGTTTCTACTTAAGTGATTTCTTGATTCAACAGGTCTGGCTAGTGAAATTTAACTCAGTTATTCAATTCATCACAGTTAATTCATGATTTACCAAGGGGGGCAATTACTTTTTCACATAGGGTCAGAAATGTTTGAATTTGTTTCCCTTTATAAATAAAACCATCATTTAAACAAAACTGCATTTTGTATTTTCTCTGGTTTTCTTTAAGTAATATAAATATAAGTTTGATGTTCTGGATCATTTAAGCATGACAAATATGCAAAAAAAAAATCCTGATACAAATACTTTTCACATCACTGTATGTCTTAAAATGTGAAAGCTTATGATATTCTTAACTGGTTGAATAAGACTCATATATTTAATATTGTTTTAAAATATTTGCTGTTGAAACCAAATGTAAAAAAATAGTTTTTCACCCAAAAATGAAAATGATGTCTTCATTTACTCACCCTCCATTTTTTCTTGTTCTAAGGAACACAGAATTTGGGTTCCCACCATAAAACCATCTCTTGGTGGTAACCACATAAAACACTGGAGCTCAGGGTTACTAGTTTACAGTAACACAAAGAATAAGACCACCTTTGATGTACTATGTATTTTCTCTTTAGGCAGCATTGACCTATACTGGATCTGGCTATCCATTTCTCAGAGAGTCGCCACAGACAGCAACTATTCACTCACCACA
Organism: Triplophysa dalaica; assembly: GCF_015846415.1. Taxonomy (NCBI): domain Eukaryota; kingdom Metazoa; phylum Chordata; class Actinopteri; order Cypriniformes; family Nemacheilidae; genus Triplophysa; species Triplophysa dalaica. The sequence goes on along the minus strand of NC_079550.1, from coordinate 8,686,407 downwards.
ATAAAGACTGATATGGTAACACAATAGCTTCCTGAAGATGTGTGTAGATATATATGTGCTGAGACAAGTGTTTGTGGTTTAACCCAGTGATAATGCGGTTCAGGGTTTACGTCTAGAAAGAATAAGAAAAATGCTGAGAAAACCATGACAGGTCAACTAGAGCTAAAAGCAAACCTTATGATCGATCACATGCGGCTGCTTTTGTTGGGGAAGTCACAGCACCCAATTTTGTCTCGCTGTCAGACCTTTGGGAGTCTGGTTCTGATTTGTGGATTTGTGCGCCTAGCTTTGTCTTCCAGGAAGTCTGATTAAAGCTGGCAGTATCCGACAGCTGCAATATACATCTGGCGGTGAAGATAAAAAGTTAGGCCTTTGCTCAATAAAAGTTTAAGAAACAGGTCAAATGTAATTGGTTAAAGGGAAAGTGTTTCACCAGCTCATCCTCGAAAATTCTTTCAAACATGAACTGATTCCATCAAAGGACAATCTGGCAATAGAGTATTATGGGAGGGCACACAAAATAAGTTGTTTGCATGTCAAAGTACTTGTACATTTGCATCCACACTTGAATAAGTCAGGTCAGCCCTTTAGACTGCCGTTCCCTTGGCTAGTTCATTATACCGAAGCATTTTCAACCCCAGAAACTGTCTGTCAGTGCAGCGGAGCAATCGCCCCCATTTCAGCAAACAGACCGGCAGATTCACACCACCTTCCTTCCAGAGCTAGCTTATAAAAATGCTGAATTATTAACCAGGCTATTTGGGAAATCATGAATCTTTCAAGATATAGCGGCCCCCGTTTGCATTTTCATAAGAAAACCGCATCTTCTTTACATGTGGAATGAAGGGTAACAGCAGGGGATTTTAACCTAGAGATGTTGACTGAACGTAACTCCGTCTTGGAGACACGACACCTGAAGAGTGTGAGAGAGATGCTCATGTAAGAGGAATTATGGGAAATTTGCAGACAGGGTATCAAGTGCAGTGCTTCGTGATTGAGTTCAAACCGATTAAAGAAAACTGTCTTGTCCTCAGACGAGTGAAACTGTTCTTATCCTTTTCTAACACAGTGTCGCATCAGGTGCAACGTAACAAGACTCCAGCGACAAGCAGTTTTTGGGGTTTACACTGACAACGAAGGAGCCAACAAAATCAGATCCAATTAAACCGGTGTGTGAAATGAATAGCATAAAACTATGAACTCATATCTTCCTTTTCTGTGTGGAATTAAAGAGATTTGTCATATAAAAATGTTTGCTCCTCTGCTTTTGGAATGAACATGAATTCTGTGAACATTTACACACCTTTTTTATTCTGCAGAACACAGATATTTTGAAGAATGTTGGTTAACGAACAACACTGGCCCCCATTGACTTCATTTGTATGGACATAAATCCACCGAGACATTTCTCAAAATATCCTCTTTTGTGTTCCACAGAAGAATGTTTCACGTACAGATATTGAACAACATGAGGTTGAATAAATGATACAAAATATAAAAGTTCAAAAAGTAAATCATTGAATATGCCTATGGTGTATCTCTTTTTCAGTACATGATTTTTGCCTCAGAAGGCAAATATCCCAGTTTAATACACTTGACATCTGAAACAAAGTTTAATTGAAGGCCAAAAGCAAATCTTTTCTGCCACTGGGTTACCACAATCCAGTTGGCAGCCATTTTACAGCACAATAGAAAGCATGTAATTACTGCCTCCTCCAGAGAAACACAAGTCCATTGCCATCCCTGACACTAAAGCTTTAACAAGTGAGCTGTCAGTCAAATCACGTAAAAAGAAAAAATGCTGGAAATGTCTGAAATGTCTGCACATATGGAGTGTGAATATTAAAAACGATATACTGTATTTATGGAACTGATTTGAACCCTCAGAAGAAAAAGAGTTTACACTTTGCAGATACACTTTTGAAGGATTTTCCTCACTTTGTAAAATGCTAACTGAATAAAAGCATCTGCTCAATGTCAGAATTTTACTGTTTTATTTAAGGTGTCAAATGACCAGGCTAAAATTAATATCACCATTTGTTTTAGATGTAATGTAATTTGTATTCACGATTTTAGGTTGAGGTGTCATTTGTGTTATAAGAACGTTCAGCTCAATAGTAATTAGTCCGGGAATCTGTATCTATAAACCAATGTTTAAGGAGCTAGTCAAACTCAGCCAGCAGAACATTAAACAGGAAGTGTTTGTCCGAATTCAAAATGGTTTGCGAGATAACGCAAAAGCTTTAAACAATATTTTTCTCTTCCCTCTCATTTTTTTCCACCACCATGTCCCTAAAAGGCCGTACTTCTTTGCCCCGCCTCCCTGAAACGCACAGATTTTTTTACAAATCCCATCGCTCTGAAAAGCGAGGTGTACTATGATTTGCCAGTAAACCAGTGCGTAGTGATTGGTCGAATACTGCAAGCCTGTGACGGAAATGTAACGCCTAGCTCTACCCATATTTGGAACATCTTGTTCCTAAGCAATTGTACCAATTCGAGCCCGAATCTGATATGGGAAATGAAGATGATCAAGCCGATACATCAACTTTGCCAGCGCTTGAGGACGATGTAAATGAAGTTATAAAGATTTGCCTTGAGCGATCAATCAGTGTTACGGCATGTCTCGACGCAACTCAACAAAGACAATAAACCCCTTTATAAACACAACTTGTGTTGCCTCTAGTTGGAACATAATTACAGATTATTAGGACTTATTTAGATTTTTAGGACTTATTTTTGTCACGTTGCAGGCATGTCTGCATTTGCAGATCACAAACATATGACAAACTAAACTTTTGTTAGTCCATAACAAAGTCTTTCTTTTCACAACGAAACACACAGCGTCGCCAAGACATGGCTTTACAAGTACCCCCACCTTACTTGAGTATACATTTGGACGGTCTTAGTCAAGTCATGCCACCAAATGACGTAGATTTGTGGGGGTGTGGTTACACAAGGCGTTTCAGGCAGGTGTGGGTGAGCATTTGCTTTTGGATATAATGCATCTTGTATTCCAACACTTCAATTTTTGCAATTTTACGTGTCTAATACATGAATGGGCAACTTATAACGCACCAAAGACACAGAAGAACACATATTCGCAGCATATGACCCTCTTAAAAGTCTATGTATTAAAAAAACAAATAGTCAAATCCACAACATTATAGGAAAAGACTGCACATTTACAAGAATAATTTGGATTTTTTCTAATACAGTATATTTCTGTATTATATATTTCACCCCAGCTGCCAGAAAATTTGAGATTTTATGGGATTTGGTCTATTTTTTAAATAAGGTCAAAAACAAAAAAAGACAACAAATTTACAAGAAAACCGTGTTACTTTACAAGAATATAAATGTTATTTTAAGGAATATTCTGTTTCTCACTCGAACAGAAAACAAGCGCAACATGCAATGCAATTACAATGGAAACCTATAAGGCAAGCTTTTTGTTTAAGCCTTCACATAATAAAATAAACAAATCTGAATTCTTAAGCTTCGAAATGACATAAAAAATGCCAAACACTTTTACTGTGCTTCTTGGTCTTGTCCTCATTTACAGAATGTTTCTTACACAGACAAAGAAGGCCAGAATATTCTTCTACATTCACATGGATCAGTTTTCTGTATTATTATGCCTCACATCACCAGAAGCTAAATAGGGGGCAGTTGGCGCGCTTCAAGCAGACATTCCATGTGCCAGCGTTTCAGGCACCACATAGTAGCGAACACTACATCACAGCAGACCTTACTGCCATGAACATTTCAGCAGACTGGCAGGAGAGATGTTGATCAAAGATCTGGAGTCACCACTCCAGAGCAGGACCAAAACATCAGTGGACTCTAGAGACATTAGTCTTTGCCTGCCAGAGGCCAGTAACTTTGTACAGGTCTTCTGGAGGAATTGGTTAACATCCCAGAACTGCAAGATCTGCTGAACATCATTGCCTCAGTCTGCCAGTGGTGGCTACAAGCAGCGTTGGAGAAGTTCCTTTGAAACTTTTTCTTGGAAGGGTTAAAAATACTTGTATAAGTCGATCCCTAAAATAAATTTCCCATGCAGGTGACAGGAGAGAGGTAAACATTTAGGGAAGGGTTTGTTTCATCAGCTATCAAAGATTTAAAGTGCCAGCGTGTTTTTTTTTGAAGGAGCTATTGACAGAAATGCACTATAATATACATGTGTTCAAATTTGTATGAAGACCTTACATAAAGAAGCATTATGTTTTTATTACCTTCGAATGAGCTATTTCAGTCTAGAAGATAAAGAAGATATAACATTTATGAGCTAGTCGTTGTAAGTCATCATCACTAAAGATTTTTTATAAAACGTGTTTAATATTTACGACTGTAACAGGATACAGGCAGAAACAATGAGATTAATGCTGACAAAAGTCAAAGAAATAAGCTAAAATAATAAAAGAAATAATTCAACTTTTTGGGGTTATTGTATAGATGTGGTAACACTTTAGAATACTGATCCATTATTAATGAATAGCTACACATGATCAAATGAGAAATTAAATATCAAGAATTTAGTAATCACGGTTAACTAACAAGAAACTCTGATTAACAAACTAGTAAGTAATAGAACACAGATGAAGTTGGTAGTTCACTTATTACTAATCAATAATTACTATTTTCTTCATACTTTCCGAAGAACTGCTGAGAAAGATTCATAATTTATGCAAAACTAAACAATAACTAATGTTAGACAAATTACTGGCACTACAATAAAGTTTGAACTGCTACTGTAAACAAATACACAAATATGCAGGTTTGATCCCCCACTACTGCGTGTCTACACGAGTTTGTTTCAAATTGTTGTGCTATGGGCTTCATATGCGTTGAATATTTTCATGTGTATGATACAAAATGGGTATGATTATTGGTGTGGAAAGGGACTTACTAAATGTAGGCAACACTGATTGCATATCATATGGACTCCAAAATCGTGTATTATTCCAAAAATGTGCACAACATATTCACCCTCAAAACACACAGGCTCAGACATGATGCACATTATTACTAATTATGAAAATAAAAAGAAGACAGTGTAGGTCCACTCTTCTCAGAATCACCATGGACAGACTACTGGAACATATCAAGTCATCACCCATCCAAATGCCATACATACGTTGATTTTATGACTTAAGATGAGAATTGAGAATTGCCCCTTTACTGGAGTGTTACCTTAAAAAGTTTTTAATTTCTGATGGATAAGCGATTTACAGTTTAATAAGAGAAAGGGGTCTATAGTAAATATTTATCTTCATGTATCTTTGCAATAACTAGAAATCAAATCTATATATACATTTAAGATACATTTGTAGCACCATTATGTCAACTTTTATGTGACGCATGCTATGTTCTAATCACAGTAAACGCTGTATTTGTCTGCGACCAAAGGATAGGAACACATCAAGATACGCTCTTTATCAGCACAATCCAGTTGGAAGCCATTTTACAGTACAAAGCAAGTAATTTGTGCCTCCTCCAGTGAGCCAAGAATCTGTTGCCATCTCAAATATCATCTCAGGTCCAACATGCCAGTAGAGTTGTTTGGGTCCGAAGAGCACACTAGAAAGAGAAAAATCCTTCCAAATGTCAACTCCATTTTGCATCAATGCGTAATTGGCAGAGACAGTCTAACGGCAAATCATTTGCAAAGCTGAATGCCAAAAGCCTGTGTCTCTGCAACTCTAATCCTAGTGAAGATTATTGAGCATCTGATATCTCATGATTTTAATAGTAACGTTTGTGATAGAATGTTTCCTTTGATAGGACACATGAGGGTGGATTTACTAATCCGTGGGAGATCTGATGGCTGGGCTCAAACACAGTAAACAATTGTTTTTTTCAAATCTGATATGTAGGATTGTCCACACTGTTATTTACAAGTGATCTAATCGCATCTTGCAGTTTGAATATTTTCCAGCGTGGGCCTATCTACAGTACAATGGTTGCTATGGCGATGATGTTGGCATCAGCTCTATGCCAAGTGACTTTCTTGTATAATATCAAGGAGAAATTAGCTGCCGAATTAAGAAAGCCTTTTACACTGTGGGGTTTAAAGCATTTGCTGTACTTTCTGCGGCTCCCACCACCATCATTGCAGTACAATGTGGGAAGCGGAAGTCATTGAAAAAATTGTCTTTCAAAATAGTTGAGATGCAATTTAGATTTTAAATTAAGCACACGTCTTTGCCTCACTCACGTGTTCTTCATATGAATGTAAATGTGTCTTTAGATCACATGCAGTTGATGGATCTGGGTTTTGGTGTGGATTTCACCCAGTGGTCCAAACATCTCACTGCAGAAAGATCAATATGGGGATTTGTAGACAAATATGTTGACTCAGTTGCCTAACTAGGCAAAATCGTGACATGCACCGAAAATAAAAGGAATTCATACTTGCATGAAAAAATCTTTTGGATAAAAGCACAGACAATGTTTTCAAAGAAGATTTCTGCAGCTGAACACAAATTTAGATTTTTTTTTAAATACCTAATTTCTTTCTTCACCGTTCACCGGAAACGTTTTGTTGAGGTTATTGCTGCCAAAGGAGGGTCAACCAGTTATTAAACCTAAAGGTTCACATACTTTTTCCACCCTGCACTATGAATGTTTACATGTTGTGTTCAATAAAAACATGAAAACGTATAATGTTTGTGCGGTATTAGTTTAAGCAGACTGTGTTTCTCTATTGTTGTGACTTAGATGAAGATCAGAACACATTTTATGACCAATTTATGAAGAAATCCAAGTAAGCCCAAAGGGTTCACATACTTTTTCTTTCAACTGTATGTAGTATCGTCAAGAATGTTTATTGCCCAGCCTTAGCTATTAATAGGATTGATGAGAGCACTGGTTCCAGATATTAGTTGTTGGTTGGTAGAAGAGGATTAGGTTTAAAAGTTTCTCCTCAGAAAGTTGTTTGAAATCGAAGTGTTTGGACAGTAACCAAATAAGGCCCAACTAATAGGTTTGCTTTACCAAAAACAGTGCATTGAGGGATATTATAATTAGCAAAAGTGCAAAAAAGTTAACTTTTAAAAGTTAGTTTTCGAAAACAATTATTCTGTCCAAGTACGCTCTGATTACACGCCTGGAGAAAAAGAAGGTGTACATGAAAAACTGATGATGCATTTCTGTTAACTAAGAGAGAATTGATGAATGTTAAGAATTTGGAGCCCTCGTGCCATATGCTTCAGTCCAATTATGCTAATGCTGATGATAATGAGCTTCATATTAGCCAGTAGTCCACGATGGAAACCTGTATTTCAGAAACAGTAAAAAATAACACAATATCTCTTCTTGTATTATTATAGTCAGAAAATAATGTTTGAAGACCTCTGACAGTAAAGCATGATCATCATAATCAATGTGATAAATAAACCATGAGTGTATGTTCACATTAAGGGTGAGGCAGACAGAGGTTTAAGGAATCTAGGTCATTGGAAAAAGAGCCTAAGTTTCCTCGCCGACAATGAGCAGAGACACATACAGTAAAAACACAAGGATTTCTTAATATTCCCTTAAGGATAGGTGGGAAGAGCCTGGAAGGAATCATTCTCTCTAATCTCTCTCACTAAGAACATATGAAGGCATAGATACTGTACGCAAGTATGTATGCGTTTATGTTCCTATTAATTATACTTGACATATAAATATGCCAACCTGATCTCACAAGAAATCGTACAAATTTTATGCGGAGGCTAATTTATATAAATTCAGACATTGTTAATTGTACAAAAACGTCCGATTATTAAAGAAAATAGTGAAGCCCCACCCCTGAATTTAACATCACAAGAGTGAAACAAAATCTCACTAAAACGTATGAATAAGATCATACGAATGAGCTACCTCGTAAAATATGTTTGAATTTCCGTAAGATTGCGATGAATACATTTACATTACATTACATTTAGTAATTTAGCAGATGCTTTTATCCAAAGCGAATTACAAGTTTGGTAAACAATGAAAGCAATTTTGCTCAACATTAGGACAATAAAAATCATAAGTGTCTCACAAAGCCTAATACAGTTTACAGAGCCAAGTTTAGTTAATCTATGTTTAAGTAAGCATGCATTTTTTTTTGTATGCATGCATTACAAAAATAAAAATAGGACTGAGAATATGTATGAAAATATTTGCTACATCTCATCGGCCCTGAAGCACACATAAAAAAGTTTAGAAGCTTTATTAAATATTTTAATTATATAAAATTAGAAGCTTTAAGTAAAAAAAGTAAAAAAGCTTTATGAGTCAATTAAACCTAAACATTTGAGTTGGTCATATCGTCATTATAATTTAAGTCAGTTCAATATAATTGTAATAAGATTCATTAAAAGGAAGCAAGGAGGCGGGAACCGGCAAACATTTAAACATTTAATAAAGTAATATAACAGCCGGCGGCCCCTCACGGACGACCGCCGGCGAACAAAACATTAATACAAAACACAAGAACATAAATATAAACTTAACATAAGTTCGGGCCCGGTCCTCTCTCCTCGACAGTCCGGTCGCTCGTTCCTTTTATATGCTCCCATCTCCTACGTGATTCGAGGCCGGTGTGCGCACAGCTGGCGCTAATTCACAATTACTCACCGGACTCGAACCACGGTCTCGCCCCGCCTACTCTACTACAATAATTAAGTTAAATTGACTTATTTACATTTAGTCATTTAGCAGACGCGTTTATCCAAAGCGACCTACAGAAAGTCCAGGGAGTAAAAAGCGATATGTCATACAGGAGCAATAATACAATAGTTGCTAATACAAAATTACTAGTTTCAACAAAAGCTAGACCAATAACTGTTGAGAGAAAGAGAGCGGGTTAGTGTTTTTTTGTCTGTCAAGTATTCATAGAAGAGATGGGATTTAAGTAGTTTTTTATGTTGTGATAGATGTGGTTGATCGGACTGAGTTAGGAAGAATGTTCCACCAGGAAGGAGTTGTGATTGAGCATGAGCGAGAAAGCAATTTACTGCCCTTATGAGAAGGCAATGCAAGATGCCGCTGGTTTGCTGAACACATGGTTCTTGATGGAGTGTATGAGGGTGTGAAAGTATGCCAGTGCAGTTCCAGTGATAGTCCTGAAGGCAAGCATTTGTGACTTGAATCTGATACAGGCTTCAACTGGTAGCCAGGGGAAAGAGATGAAAAAGGTGTCACATGAGCCCTTTTAGGCAGTTGGAAGATTAGGCGTGCTGCTGCGTTCTAAACCAGCTGGAGTGGTTTGATAGCCTTTGCAGGAAGACTAGCAAGGAGAGCATTGCAGTAGTCCAACCTTGAGATTTGCCTGGACAAGGATTTGTGCCGCATGCTCTGTGAGATAGGGTCTAACCTTTCGAATGTTGAATAAGGCATATGGGCATGACTGCGTTGTCTTTGCAATGTGTTTATTGAAGGACAGCTGTTCATCAAATATGACTTTGAGTTTCCTGGCTGTTTTGGAAGGAGCGATTGTGCTATTCCGAAATTGGATGGTGAGATCGTGTTTCACCGTGGGGTGTGCCGGAAACACGAGTAGTTCTATCTTGGCAGGGTTCAGCTGGAGATGATGCTCTTTCTTCCAAGCTGAGATGTCTTCTGGGCAGGCTGTAATGCAAGCTGCTAGAGTGGTATTGTCTGGATGAAACGAGATGCAGATCTGGGTGTCGTCAGCATAACAGTGATTCGAGAAGCCGTGTGCCCGTATGATGGGTCCCAAGGATGTCGTGTAGATGACTTATAAAGCTACTTTCATTTTAGGCAGATGAAATTGGTGATTTATTTTACAGTGCATATGGTGTTTCAGATGAGTAAAAAAAAGGTACATTTAAAATTTGCACAATAATAACGTATTCAATAAAAGTTCAATAAAATTCAATCAAAATTCAGTAAAGCCATCTGAGCATCGTCTGCACACGCTAACATATTCAATCCTCAGTGCTAAAGAGATAATGGCGTGATTGTAGGACACACACACAGCTACATCTCTCGCTCTATTCTCTGAGGTGCACTTTCACATAACCCATATAAGTATCGCAGAAGCACCAGCAGCAACCTCCTCGCAGCAGGACACTCGGCTAATGAAGCCGCTGCATTATCCGTCTACTGAAGAAAAGATGGGGAAAGAGGTTAGATAAGCATCTGTATCACAGCATGATGCTAAGAAGAGCGCTTTAGGAAATTTCAATCATCACAAGATTGGTGGGATTTGCCTGCCTCCCAGCATGCCTTGTGTCATGCAGTGAAGCACTCTGGGCGATGGTTTTCAAGGTACCCCGAGTCATCTGGGATTGATGTCGTTTTTCACACATTATCAAGACGAAATTCATCTGAATGTGTTTTTTTATAACAATTAGGATTTATTGTGTTAATTTTTCTTATGCATTGTTACATTGACATGAATAAATGCATACAAATAAAACATACATTTGTACATAACATGCAGTTGCACAGAAATTACATTACAGTCGGGCAATCTGATTGAAGCTTGTGGTTTTCAAAAGTGCGTTTCAGTTTTATGTACAATATGACATTTTAAAGGGACAGTTTACCCAAAAATAAAAATTCTGTCATCATTTACTAACCTTCGAGTTTTTTCAAATCTGTATACATTTCTTTGTTATGATGAACACAGAGAAAGATATTTGTAAGAATGTAGGAGAGCAAACAGTCCTGGGACACTTTTTCACCACCATTGTCATTTTTCCTACTGTTTGGTAACAAGCCATCTTCCAAAAACTTTCTCAAAAACTAATTTATACAGATTTGTAACAACTAGAGAGCGAGTAATTTATGGCAGAATTTGCATTTTTGGTTAAACTATCCCTTTAAAAACGGACTGCAGGTTGAATCTGAAACTACCGCACGTCTACACAGTCACATGACTGAACAAACACACACCTCTCTCCACCTCTCCTTTACTTAGCTTGTCATGGACACCTAGGTGTATTTAATCCATTGTTCTTGAAATATCACAGCAGTCGCAATTGTTTTGATACTGAGATAAGGAAGTCTCTTGACGGCTGCTAGAAAGCCTGTAATTATGTCTAACCGACACAATACCTGCTAGTCTGTGCAGTTCTGTGAACGGTGCCACTGTATCAAGGGATCTGTAGCCGATCAGCACTTTTTCCCTCTCAAAATAAATTCACTGGACACCATTTAGGAAGAATTGACCCTGTGACACAGAGGGGTGGACAGTCTGAGCGAGAAAAAAGAAACTGCAGCTGTTGGGAAGCATATGAATCCATACCAATGAGGAAAGAGGAAACTGCGCAGCCGTATCTGCAAGACATTTATGAGTGGAACAGGGTTTTGACTAGTGCAGAACGACTGATAAAATTGGCCAAGCTTGTGCGAGTCATCTGGTTCACATATGTTTTAATGTAAAGCCTATCTACAGTTTATGGACCCTTTTGCCAATTAGCATTCTCTAATTAGATTATGTGCCATGATCTAGTTTTTCTCTGGCTCATAAATGAGCATATAAGTAAAGAGGAATATATTATATTTAATAAGTCATAGCACATTACTAGTTATCCTAACTGACCCACTCAACAATACTCAACTCAACTCAACTTTATTTATATAGCGCTTTTTACAATTTTCATTGTTACAAAGCAGCTGTACATGAGACACATTTAATACAAGTATGAATTCTAAAGCAGCCCCCCCGGCCAGGCAGATAGTGCAAAACAATATGCAAACGGTGGTGAGGAACCCAAAACTCCCATCGAGAAAAAAAACCTCAGGGGAACCCAGGCCCAACCAGGGGATTCCAGTTCCCCTCTGGCAAAAGCTGCTGCATCTGCACAAGCTCAACAGTGCTTGCACAACAAGGCTTAGTAAAAATATAAAAATTAAGGATTAAAGATTATCATTAACAATCTAATAGCATTTGAAATGTTGTAGGAAAAACAAAGTTGTTGCGTCCTTTATCCAGCTCTATCCTCTTAGCACTTGTCAGGTCACCGCTTCCCATTCTCAGCTTGGCCATCAGGTCTGGGCATGAACTGCATCCTGCGGTAACCTTGGAACAAAGAGACAAGACTGGCTGAGAGTAGAGTACTGTTCTGCACTCTTTGATGCAACAAGTACATCATTTGTTGTTGGATGTGTTCCTGGTTCCGGTTGATCTAAATAATGCAGCCTAAATCCTCTGAGGATTAATATTATGGAGGTGTAGTGTATGCAAGATTAAAAAGATGAGTCTTTAGTCTAGATTTAAACTGACAGAGTGTGTCTGCCTCCCGGACCGTGCAGGGAAGAATATTCCAAAGTTTAGGCGCTAGATAAGAAAACGATCTACCACCTGCACTTGATTTTGAAATTCTAGGTATTACCAACTGACAGGACCCCTTAGAGCGTAATGTACGTGGAGGTCTGTAATACAATAGAAGCTCATTCAAATACTGCGGCGCTAGACCATGTAGGGCTTTATAGGTACACTATACAATACACTATAGGACTAAAGAAAATATTAAATTTGCCTGATCTACGTATTTTCATGTAGAGCAATAAACATAACATTAAGATGAATATGATTATACATTTAATGCCATTACAGTAAAGTACAGTACAGTACAGTACAGTATAAGCTAAATGTAAGTAGTAACAAGATTTTTCGTCTAGTCATTAAAAGTGAAATACAATACATTTGCAGTGCAAATTCTAAATATACACATTACCATTAGAGATCATAAGATTGTATAAGACTATAAAAAATAAAGAAAAATCTGTCATGATTTACTCATCCTCATGTTTTTTGCAAACCTGTGTGATTTTATTTCTTCCATCCAAAACAAAAAAAGGCATTTGAGGTTTGAGAGCTTAGCAAGGGGAAAGATCTTCAGAAAGCAGAGACTTAAATTTAGGTCTCTTACTCACATAAAAACCACTAAATGGCTTCAATACCCAGGAATATAATGGACCAGATACGGACATTATTGTGCTTTTAGAGCTTGACAGCCTGTGTGCTTGCGCATGTACATCTGCATTTGGCAGGTACTTTCATCCAAAGTGACAGCATGTTCAAGGTATAAATTTCATCAGTTTGTGTGTTCCCTGAGAATTAAACCCATGATGTTAGTGTTACCAGCGCCAAAACCTGCAGGCTAAGCTAAAGGTACACTTTGTTGTAAAAAAAAGAGAACCGAGAAAAGATCTGTTGGCCTGGAACCTACTCCCAGTTTTTCCCAGATCACTGTTTTTTAGAAAATAATTCATACAGTGTTACATACGCATTCACAACATTTTATTATGTAATCTTAAAGCGGAAGTTAACCACAAAAATTCTGTCATGAATTATCCTCCAGTTTTTCCAACAAAGAGAAAGATATGTGGAAGAATGCTTGTAACCAAATATTTCAATGACCCCATTGACTCCCATAGGGGAAAAATGGTAGAAACTATAAAACTATCGCTTTAACCCCCATTCCCCCTTGTGAAAACCATATGAATCGAATAATATTCATTTTCATAATTATATCTCACAGAGTCATTTATGAAGCTCTCACTGTCAAGAATATCACTGAATATTTCACAGATCTAACACTTTAGAGTAACATAACAGAATAATTGTCAATTTTATTGTCAGGTTGTTTATTGTCAAGTTGTTCGAATTCAGAGTTTTCTGTTTTTTTGGGGGGGGCATTTTGATCAATTTATTCCATTGCATATGGGTAGGGACTTATTTTAAATTCCGGATAAAATTCAAAATATGCACCAGAGCTGAAGAGTTTAATGTTAACCCTCTGTGACAGAGATGTGACAAAGCCTTGTTACAACCTCGAAAGACAAGGACATTCATACAGTGTTTTTAATATTAATAGGACCCATTCTGTCAAATGGATTGGATATGCAGAGCATTCGCAGCTTCCTGTACATTGACTGCTGCACGCCCTTGACATGTACACACAGTGTAAGTCTCTTTACCGATGTGTGTGTTGGGGGGCGGGTATAAAGATTCTCTGTGCTGCAGAGGCGTGGCCAAGGCTCTGAAAGACATTAATTAAATCTGCATTATTGATTCGGACTACTGGCTGTGCGTGGATGTTTGCGCTTTATGCTTCATTGCCGCCTGCTAGCGTTAGGAAAAAGTTTTAGTTTTAGTGGTGTCAAAGACATCTTTAATCATCCAGCTGGGCATTCAGTTTGCTTTGACAAGGACATATGAGAATATTTGTGTTTTACACGAGCTTCGCACCAAATGAAACGTCAAGAGAAGTGAAGCATGACAGTCAAACTGCAAGAAACAGAACCAATTCACTGTGTCCCTGTATATGAGCTTGTTTATGGGGGGCTGAGAAACTTGAAGGTGTCAAGGGTGAATGTCATTTCTAACATCATTCATATGGGATTCAAGCACGATGCAATTATTGCACAAACGAATGAATTAATTAGACATCCCACAAGTATACTCATTATCTTGAGTGTCTATTGGCTTTTCAAGGGGAAACTATAGCACTGTTTCTTTGGTAAGGGCAACATCTGCGATAATAAGGGAGTGTGTTGTTTTTGGAAGACCAATTACAAATTCAGAATGCTGATCAAATGCACAATAAATCAAACTCTTTTTGATAAAGCTAAGAACAGTCTGCATTTTTTAATTTTTTAAAATAAAACCAAATTGATTGAAACTAGATGGGTTTGATTTCACTGTGCTAAAAGTGTTAATTGTTAAAGTTGTTGTTTCAAGAAATGGGTTTTTCAACAACAACACAAAAAAAACAATTTAAATCCAAGAAAACAAAGGCCATTTTAAATCATCTGCCCATTGCGGGCAAGGGTGCTTAAACTATTTGTAAACACATAGGAATCATTCTCAAAATTTAACCAAATGCTGTAGATCTTAATATGCATACATAAAATATACATAAAATATACATTAGCCTTAAATTGATAGTTCACCCAAAGAAGAAAATTCTGTCGACATTTGTAAATGTAAAATTTGTGATATGCTGATTTCCTGTGTGATCACATGATTCAACCAAGTTCCTGTATAAAATAAATAACTAAACACCTATATATCAACATCAAATACTAAATGCAACTTGAATCAATATTTTGACAATTTTAGCTATATATATTTGACAAATATGCATGTACAGTTATAAGCATGTTCATGCTCAAGCCAACCAGTCTTCCTTCTGGTAAAATAATCTCTCATGTAACCAGTGGCCTTGAACAGGTCTGTTTCTGACATGTGTTGTCATGCAAAGCTCAACAGCATTTTAGTAATTAACTTGACTAACAAGCTTGGCCCTGTGATCACAACCACCATCTGTTACTGCATTATACCAATCTGAAGCAAATGCATGCAGACTTATCTCTACTGGGAACAAATTCAGAACTTACAGCCATCTTTTATCTGTGCCATGTTTTCTTTTTTTTATCACAAAATGCAAATTTGGGGGATTTTTGTATACACATGAATTGTAAAATATCAAATTTCTTAATCGCTCAAAAGGATATAAAAAAACTTAAATACAGTATTTTTTTGAAAAAGTAAATTAATTATTTTGCAGATACTCATGGATATTAACTTTCTGAATTCTCATTAAACATAACTATATCAATTTGAATTCAATAAATTTAACACCCTGAAAGTATTTTGAAGTGTTAGATAACATACAATCAAGTGTAAAGCGAAAGAAAAAAAAACACTAGCCGTTTAAATTCTGGGCCATTTTTTGGATTTCTGCCTTAATTTGGCATACCCAATTTTAAATACACTCAATATCCGAATAGAGTGGTGTAAATTCAAAATTGTATTCTAGGAAACCCCAACAAATTTCATAAAACACTGCTGAAATGGATAAATATTACTGTATGTGTTGTTAGTCCTATGAAAAGACACAAAAGAAGGCGATTTCTTTCTACAGTGTTTTTGAAAGTGTATTACTCTGAACCTGAGGGGGCCAGGAACCTGCAGATGATTGTTCTTGATTCCAGTAAGTCTCATCAGATAGTGGAAAATGGTCTTTCATGTGGTATTCAATTATTTTTCTAAAGCAATTCAAGTGTCCTTTTTTCGTAATTTCCGCATGAATTTGGCATACCCAATTTTAAACAGACCCCATACACGACATTAAGTGGTAAAAAAAATATTTTATGTAATTTTACAGAATCTGAGCTTCCGTTTAATATGTATCTCATGTGGATAGAAAAAGGGTCAGCTATTTTAACTATCCAAGCTTTTATGTCACGTTGCTGACGCAGCACGTTAATGGATGACATCGGAAGCAGATGTTTAAATTTTTAAATCACGAAAAGAGGAAGGAATGGACTTATTTTGTAGAAAACAATCTAACGAAAAGATGATGTATGAATTGTGTCCAAGTGTAATGGCGGGATGCAGTTATTAGCTTAGATATTCTTTGGTTGTGTTGATTGTTTACAAATATCAATTTCACATATCATAATTCATTCGACTTGCATACAATCTGTGGTAAAATATAAATAGATCCAACTGGACATCTATATTCTGTAGAATAAGAGCTTTCATTTGATATATAACTTGAACATGTTGTACATATTTGAGCGTTATGAAAAATGTTCATGATTATAAACATACATGATTTTAAAGGGGCAATGACATTTCATGATTTTCAACCTAAATAAGTTATCTTATGTACGATAAAATTACAAATTGGTGCACTGAAACTAGTAACTCTAAGCTTTCAAATGATACCACATTAGAGTTAAAGAAATAAATGTAAAAATTAAGGGGAATACTCTTATGACAGCATGTTTTCTGTGTTACACTTCCGGACAAAGATGAAAAATAAATAACAGCCATTTCCGATTGATCATCCAGTGTATCTCAAACTGTATAAGCATCATAAAGGTCATGGGTTCAATTCCCACAGGGTGATATAAAATTTTATTTTCAATGCACTTTATCTAAAAGTGTTGCCAGATGCAAAAATGGAGTGTAAATTAAAAAACTGAATATCACCCACCAAGACTAATTGGTTGGAGAAATGTTTTTTTTTTTGCATCTGGGCTTTGGTCGGTTTGGCTTATTTGTAAAAATTTGGCATTGATCCGAGCAGCTAAATTAGCTGTCAAGATGGAAATTCCCAATGTTTACCTTATTTAAATACTGGCAAGCACACTAGTGTCACGCAATATTTGTCAATATATATATAATAACAATAACAATTACTGAATATATTTAAATAATTTTTTCAACTTTTATATTTTCACATTCAATTACAATCTCATCACATCAGAGTAGCACCAAACACTCTAGAGTCATGAGACTCGCTGACAAGCTGCCATAATCATCTGCGTTTGTGGTTTAACAAGCCATCAACAGGCTTTAGAAATGTATGTGCACCCAAAAGCAATTTAACACGGTTAGTAGCCTGCACACACAATGTGTAATAAAATACATTATTTACCCCCTGAACACATGAGAGTGGCTGAGCTGATAATGATTTTCATTCACATTTGCATAAATTGTACATTAAAGTGCAATGAATGATATAAATTGGAATAAACTTCCATTTATTCATGAGTGATGAATATCATTACTAGTTCATTCCTAGGAAGGGGCAATGGTCACTGAACATATGAGAAATTTGGAAATAAAAATAATAATATGTGTATTTTTAAAAAGAAATGCCAACCATGCAAAGCATTTTCGCCTAGTCCATTTATATTTATTTCAACATTAATAGTATATTTTACTCAAACTTTGTTCATAACCTGTATGACTTTCTTTCTTTTGCAGAACTCAAAAGGATACATATTTTGAAGAATGTTGTGTGGCAGGCAGAGTAACACATGCACGAGAGTTACAATTACACAATCCCCGGAGGGTGACTTTATTGATAGGTCCCTGTAGTGGAGTAGGCGGGGCGAGACCGTGGTTCGAGACCGGTGAGTTATAGTTAATGAGCGCCAGCTGTGCGCGCACCGGTCTCGTATCACGTATAGGCGATCGGGAGCATAGAAGAGAACGAGCGACCAGACCATCGATGAGAGAGGACTGGGCCCGAACATGTTTTATGGTTGAATGTATGTTTTACTTCCGTGTTTTTGGTTTGTGATTTGTTTTGTTCGCCGGCGGTCGACTGTTATTATTCATATTAAAACTTTATTTAAATGTCTGCCGGTTCCTGCCTGGTTCCTTCCTTTTAATGAAACTTGCTACAGTCCCGTTGGAGACAGAAAGACTTCAGGCTTGCTTGTCGTGGTGCCGGCATGAGCCTATGAAGACAAGATAAACACTTGAGTTTGGTCATGTCTTGGAGACGTAGCTCACCCTCATCCATGTCAGCTTTTATAGAGGTTTGAACGAGGTGCAGATGTTAACCACCGGCACTTGCGCTGTTCTGATTTCCTCCGACTCAATGGCGCATTGATTGCGCAAAAGGTGACTCATCACAGTTGGTAACCAAACACCATTGACTTCCATTGTATGGACACAAACCCCTGAGACATGTCTCAAACTATCTTCTTTTGTGGTTCACGGAAGAAAGCGTTGTGTAAATTTGTAATGATATGAAGGTGAAGAAATGATGTGAAAATATTTATTTTTGGATTAGCTACCCCGCTAATACATGGCACAACTAAAAAAGAAATTGTTCATATCAAGCATTTAGAATATTGATAGTAAAAAAGCTGCCGCACTATATTGTCTCTGTTATGAAAGCAATTGAACTGAACACCTGATTTCATTTTGGGATTATTTTGGAAATTGAAAGGTTGTGTAATGCAATTTCTGGATCTTTATGTTCAACAGAGTTAAGTTCCAACTCTGATCAAATTCAATGAATCAGTTAAGTTCTTTGGGTTTATGTGAAAATTACAGCCATGTGTGAGCAGGTTTGGAATTAAACCTTGCAGGAAGGAATACATCAATGATATAAGATAATAACATTGAGAAAAGATTCAGTGCACTATGCTATAACATTTATCATTGCATGCATTGCATACACAACCGCTTGCAGTATACAGTACTAGTAGTATGCTAATTTCAGCAGTGACATTTTTGCTCTGGCAGGAAACACCGCTGCAGCAGGCTGGACTATCTTGTCAGCGATGTTCTTTTCGTAAGGCATTTTACATTAAAGAGTTTTAAACCCATTATGCAAATAGATGACACAAATTAAGTACGCTTCCACAAGCCAGTTCCTCCCTACACACATCTACAGAAAGAAACAGCCTTATACTGCAAGAAATGGATGACGGAACTAAAAAACACAACCAGAGGGGCAGAGAATTCATTTAGCAAAATTGGACCCTCTTTGATGACTTTTCGCAGCCTAACTCTGCATTTTGCCGGCAGATTGCTGGTATTCAAAGACTGTGCAGATTCATATAACAGGCCACATTACTGGAAGGTTGAATTAAATGAATTCTTTTGTCCTACTGAATATTTCATATATACTTTGGTTTTGGGAACAAAAGCTGCTTCAGATATACTGGCACACATTTTGCAATGTCAATGTTGGCCAAATGTAGACCTTTATAGCTTAAAGCCAAGCAAAAGATAAGAAAATTATGAGACTTTTGCCTCAGAAACAACACAGCATTCCACTCTTACGCCCTGAGAGAAGCTTTTGAGCTTGCTTTAAAAGCCAAGCTTGCAAGAAGTTCAAAGTGACCAAACAACGATCAATTTATGTGCTGTGCCTCAAGCCATAACGCAAAAACAGAGCAGTGGATAAATAAAATGCAACAGTGCCCAGCTGCAGCAAATGCGCCGCTCCTTGAGGCAGTCCGTCGCAGGAAAGGCTTTGAAGTGATCATGCTACCAAAACCAAATTTATCCAACACATTCGATGCCAGGGAGGCAGGGAGGCCAGAGTTGTTAAATCATTGCAGAGGAATCGAGGAATCGCAAAATCAACCTGATATTTTCACATCTGATGAAAGGCCAGAGGTGTGACTGGAATACATTTTTGCCAGAGGGAATGTAAAAATTAGAAAGTACAACCAAGGTGGCAGGTAAATGCAATTGGATTTGACATGTTTGTGCACAAAAAGTTAGCACGCAATCACCGTTTCCAAAATAAGAGCATGGCAATTACTGGACTGCAATCCAAATAAACCTTGTTAAGATGCACAAACAGGCCTCAAGATGTTTTCTAAAGAGCAGCTAGATTTGAGGCTTGCTGGTTACCACCACCACAGCTTGTGAAAATATATTGTGAAAAATCAGTCAGAGAGGTACATTTCAAGGTGAAGGAAGTTAATATTTTATCTTACGTTCAAGGCTGCGGTGAAAAACAGATTTAATTTAACAAGTTGAACAAGACACTGTGCTACTAAAAAATCTAACTGGACGTTATAAAATGAATCAACTAAATACGCTGTTCAAAACTGAGCTGAGCAAAAACTTTGTCCTGCGGTATTGTCTTTTGAGGACCAATAAGCTAATATAGCTGCAAGTTGCAATTAGCATTTAGCAGAAACAAGGGTGTTTTGAAAGTGAGAAAGCACTTAGTGAGGACTAAAATTGAGTTTTTAGTTATGTACAAACAGTACAATCGTTAGAAATGTTTGCTGGGCGCATTACTGTTTCACTCCTCTTTTATACATAATACTGTATTTAAGTATCTGAAGTAGTTTGTGTGTTGCTAGCTAACTTATCACTTCTTGCATGAAAAGACAACAGATCGTTTTTTTTCTAAACAGATAATAGTCAGGCCCTACAATGAAATAAATATCTCAAAGATCTTTGTAACTTTCAAGTCAACTTTGAGATAATTTTGTCGCTTATGAAGAAAAGACCTTCTTCAAACTTTAAATATGATGCTTAAACAAGATACTGGGTCTTGAATGTTTTGAATATTGTACATTTACCAGCTAGTTGCTAAGCAACCATCATCCCATCCACGCTAAAATTACATTAGATGCAATTAGCCAAAGAGCCTTCATAGATGAAAAGTTTGGTGAGTTGCGACCACCGGGATGCAAAGTTCTAACTGTAAAATGAAAATGAATAGTAAATATTAAAAAGTAATGATATGAAGTGATGAGACAAACAAATGTTAAACTGGGTCTGAATACAATTGCTTAACTTGCCTTTTATGCAAAACTTGTCGAAGCTTATTAATAGTTTCAGCTGGGGAAAATAGAAACAATTTTCATAGAAGAAAATAATCAAATGCAGACTAGAACATGATATTAAAGCACAGTAAAATGTCACATTTATGCTAATGAGAACTTCAGAGACCAATTACTGTAAAATCTCTCTCATGGGGGAAAACAGTGGTCATGCACATGAGAGATGCTTCCCTCTTAATAAAAAAGTATGCTATATTAAACTAACCTCTCATTCTCTTCAAGTTTATATAACATTATGACTTTTTACATATCTAGTTTAATCATGAAAGAGAGCGAACGTGTGCAGCAAGCAGGGCACGTATCTAACGGCGGTTTTACGTACTTGAAAGTCACTGCGGGAAAGGGACACACTACATAGGCTCATCCGAGATATGGAGAAATATTGAGTTCCTGTACCACTCAATTGGCCAAGATTCATCCAAACGGCTATATCATGAGATAAAATTGGTCATCTCTCTCCAAAGACTCCACATCAAGTGCTCTGTCCTTAAGTGAGTAGGGAACGTGAGAAAGGCAAACAGCAGTGGCGCAAAAATGGGGTATGCAGTATATGCTTTTTTTTATATGCTTTTTGTTGAAGGAAAGGGAACCATCCCTGGTTGTGGAAGAATACAGTCGCTGCATGACCTTCCTTCGGATTCCGACATTAGTAATGCGGTGTTAAAGTTGAATTTTAAAGACTTTCCAGCTCATATTGGAAAAAGATGAAGCATTTCATATCTCCGAGGATCCCTTCGTGAACAAGGCAGATACTGACACAGGATTTGTGGAATGACTAAAATTTAAAAGCAGTGCCGTGTCGTGAATATTGGATCCGATAGGAACGGTGCAGCATTCTTATGTGAGTAAAACATTTTTGTACTTTATTACACACCCGTGTGTGTACATAAAACACTTCTGCCCAGGGGCCTCTGAATTCTTAATCCGGGCCTGGTGTTAGGCATTTTAAATGGTAGTATTAGCATATTTATCAGAGCAGGCATGGGACATCAAACATTTGCCGTTCTCCTCTCACAATTGAATGATCATCCAAACATTGTTAATTGCACCCAGTTTTACTAGAGCGAAACAGGAAACAATCTGTTGTCATGATGTCAACAACACATTTCTCATTCAGCCACCGACTTCCAATTTATGAGGTAATTCAGAGTTTACAAACCTCAAGAACGCAGAGCATCACACTGCTCATTTGATCAGCCGTAAATACAAATTTTGGATCCCCTGACGTCCTATAATGCAGATTTGTATTGGCATTTTCAAGTCTTGTAAATAATGTCAACATTTATGATCTCCAGGTCCTTTGATATTTCTCATCTAAACCGAGTACAGGAAATGTTCCACGCGACGCCTTGGCTATGATTCTGATTGTAATTCAATAAATGACTGGGTTTATAAGTCGACTAGTGAGATTCATTCTCCTTGGATTGCGTGAAAAACCGCCCCGGGAGAGGGGAAGACTAGCTCAAGGCCTGGATTAGACTGAGAGTAAATCACGCTGACATGGGCTGAGAAAGTGAATCTACATCGTCTGACGGGGGGCATCAATCACCGCAGTGATTCGCGGCTTCTTTACTAACACGCATAACCAAAGCCACCCCGCCTAAGTGCAATATCCCAACTCTGCAAGTCTATGACAGTACAATCCATATGTTGGGGGTGGAGAAAGGTGTACATCCGATAGATAAACTATACCGGCGGACAGCTGCCATGTTGACTTAGCCCGAGGCTTTTACCCTTCAATGTGCTGCTTTGAAGCTATTGTCTTGGTCTTTGTGATGGGCAGACATTAAGATTTTATTTTCCATTGATATTTTTGTTTATTCACATGAACTTGTTTAAGTGGATGATTCACTAAAGGATTTGTGATAATCAAGAGCAAAGGAAAAGAAATGCTGAATGTGATTTTCATGGCACAATTCCCTTTTCTCGCAGTCCGGTTTTGAGTGCTTGGCGGTGTAAGGTGCAGCAGGAGACGGAAATCTGGCAAACTTAACCAGATTCGTACACCATCACTCTACTCCTGTGATTCAGACACCTGGATCGGCTCTTTAAAATGCTGAACGTTCATTTAGACTACATGGCACATTTGGATATAATCTTAGTAAAATCGCTCATCTGATTTAATCATCATTTGATAAATTGCTTCGGCCAACAAAATGAACACAAACAACCAACAAAATGTTTGTTGAACGCCTGCTTTCCATGAGGAGTAACAGAATGTTAACTACATCAGGCACTAAGAAGTCCACCCCACCAAAAAATGAAATGTATGTTTAGATCTAACCAATCAAAAGGATTAAAACCTTTTTGTCAACTTTGACAACACTTTTGTATCAATTAAAAAAAGTACAGTGTTTTTTTCTATTTCCTGAAAAACAGTGATTTTGGACAGGTTTCGGGACGATGATGGACCCATATAATTGACCCCCACCTCTCAGCCCACGAGCTACGGCCCTGAGCTTAGGAGTCATAACTGTTTAGTGGATATTTCTTAAATGTCATTCATGACTACCCATAAGCCCTTGCAGTGAAGAGTAGGATGAGTTTTATATGACAGGAAAGCATTGCTTGTATATTTGCAGCATGGGAAATCTTAAGACGCAGTTGGATCAGAGAGACACACGCGGACGCGGTTTGAGACGATTTTCGCAGGGGTTCTGCCTCTCAGAATTCAGGAGATTGGATCATTCTTCATTCCTCTCACGTGCCGAAAAAATGAGAAAAGATTGATTGCAAGAGAGGCAAGCAACCTTTTGGCGGCCAGCACAAATAGCTACGAATTACAGAGTGGTGTGTAAACGAGAGGAGAGGGATGAGGAGAGGGATGTGTGAGAGTGTGTGTGTGTGTGTGTGTGTGAGAGAGAGACAGAGAATACGAGCGGGGTGGGCAAAAACAGTCAAACAACAAGGCTTTTGTGTAGAAAATCTGTAAATAAAACAAAATAAACAATATAGATAATTCTGTGTGACGTGTATAATATTTTTATCATTATCGTATGAAAACATTTACCCTGCAAGATATGTATTATGAATAATACAACAGTCAAACTTGTGAAACCTGAAATACATTATTCATGAAGAATTTCTTTAAACAAAGATCCTCCAAGTGTTTGCATAGAGCATTGGAGAAAAAAGGGCTAATGATGTGTATTTACACAATACTTTCAATAATATCAGTGGAAAGTGAAAGATTTGCAAGTAAATGTTTCCAGTTAAAAATGATCAAGTATAAAAGCACAAAGTCATAGAAAACATACATGAGAAATTGAGGGAAAGTAAATGATAGATAAACTTTGGAAAGCAACCCGTTTCATCACATTCTCTCACATTTTTTCTGGAAGTAATATTATCATATTATATTATTATTATATATTGGAAGTTAAAATAAGGCCAGCCGCGTGTGTCTAATGAAATCGTCTAGAGAATTTTGTAAGCAGCACAAAAGGTTGTGGTTTTGAATACCAAGGCACACAAACATTGACAAAAGAAATGTAGAACTTCAATGAACCGTCGATGAAAGCATCACTAATGTATTTTGGGGGCAATACTTTATTTTACGGTGCCCTTGTTACACCTGTTACATGTATTTACTATAGTATTTACTATACATTATACAAAATTACATGTAACTAACCCTAAACCACACCCTAATCCTTAACCTATAGTAAGGACATGTAGTTAATAATTATTACTCAGTACTTAAATATATAATTATACGGAGCCCTTTTAGGAACATGGTGATGGAAAAAAATTAGAGAGAAGAGAAAAATATTTTTTAAAGCTTTTGCGTTATCTCGCAAAATCTTTGCGTTCCCCCGAGAAACATTGCGTTACCTCGAAAAACGTTTGCGTTCTCACGCAAAAACTTTTGCGTTATCTCGCGAACCATTTTGAATTCGGACAAACAGTTCATGTTTAATGTCCTGCTGGCTGAGTTTGACTAGCTCCTTAAAAACATTGGTTTATAGACGCAGATTCCCAGAATAATTACTAGTGAGCTGAAGTGAGTTACTAGTGAGTTCTTATAACACAAATGACACCTCATTCTACGTAACGTAAACAATGAAATTGAACTTATAATTTTCAACAAATCGAGCCCCAGGCAGGAGCCGCAGGGATCCTCTATAAAGGGCAAAACCCGAAGATCATTAGGCTACTAAAAATAGTAAATAACTTCAGTGCTACATAATGTAGTATAGCTAAAACCAGTTTAGATTCAGTAGGAGGCCATTAATGTGTAATCTGAATTTGGTGAGACTACAGTGTGTGACATTTAAGTTATTAATGACAATTTTTTTAATAACGCTTTTCGGATTCTCTTTGGACTACTCCATGTCGCCTGCTCATATACAGATACATTTATATTCTCGTTTTGTGGAAGACTAGGTTGTTGATCCTTGTCTAAGCAAAAATGTGTTGTTTGTGTTATAACAACGTTTAGCTCACAAGTTATTGGTCCGGGAATCTAGTATGAACCGCTCCATTGTTAATGTACGGAGCGGAATAACAGACGTTTGAATGTTTTTCAAGATAACACAAGAAGTTTTTGAGAGGAAACGCAAATGTTTTGCGAGGGAATGCAAACGTTTTGCGAGATAACGCAATGTTTCTCGGGGAACGCAAAGATTTTGCGAGATAACGCAAAAGCTTTAAAAAATGTTATTCTCTTCCCTCTCATTTTTTCCCACCACCATGTCCCTAAAAGGGCTCCGTATAATTACACTATAACAAGGGCACTGTAAAGTGTGACCTACAATTGTAAATCTAATATTGCAATAACTCTTGAGTATTCAAGAGAGTAGACAAAACTGCTTTACCCCAAAGCACAACCAGTCAAAGCTCTCAAAAATAAAGCTAATTTTTACTTTAAATGTTCCCTTAAGGATGGAGAGAGTATACGTGTAAAGGTCTGTGATTAGGATACGCTCTAATCCCTGTTGGTTAACAGCGCTGGAGGGAAAATTCAGATCTGCTGGGTTTACAGCCCCCTTTAGACCCTCCTGCTTGTCCTGAATGTTGGGATGAGCAAAGAATAAGCGATTTAATTCATCTTACACCAATTTACTTGCAAATGCAATTCAGACTGTGGGAATGAGATGGCAGGCTGCTGACATCTGTCCTCCGATGGGTGACATTCGTTTATGTCCAATCCATTCGATTAACATGCTGAATGTGTGCGCCCGGTTCCGTTCTCGTGTCCCCAGCGACTGTGCTCTACAGGTGAAATGCTTAAGAGTGTCATGATCTGATTGAAGCGTACCACCTTACCTTAAGGGGTAAAAACTCTTCACATAGAGATTAAGATCGGAACAATCGCCTCTGGCGAAGAGTGGTTTCAGAAACCTTACATCTTTAAGATCACCCAAAAATGAAAAATATATCATCATTTACTCACGATCTTGTCATTTCAAACCGGTATGTCTTTCTTTAGTCTTTTTGTAGTTTTTTATGTATTATTATTAGATTATGTATCTTCCTTTAACGTATGTGATATAACATACACAAGCGAATGAGCTGAGCCCTGCGACATGGGACAGTGGTGCAAACAAAGTAAATCGATATAAGTAAGGAAACTGAAATCGAAAACATATGGCTTGGTAAATTGGTCTGAGGATGGTCTGGTGATGTCTACATTAAAAAAATCTGTGAAAGATGAAAAAAAAATGTCCCATGAAACATTCATCTCGGAAATGCATATGTTCCTTTTTCATATGTGAACCAAAATACCATTTTCAGATTCCTTAAATCAAATCATAAAGATCTTTAATGATTTTACAGCTTTCCTGTAGCTCAGTGGTAAGAGCTTTGCGTAAAAAAACGCAAATTTATGGGTTCCATCCCAGGGGATTGCACATACCTATGTATAGGATAATGCAATATACTGTAAGTGGCTTTTGATAAAAGCATCTGCCAAATGCATGCATGTAAATGTAATTTACAGCCAGTAGTAATCACTAAAACGACATTAAACAACAGACATCGTACCTGTGTAAAAATGGACACCCCTAAAGCGTGACTGGACAATATAACCCCCTATCGCTGACAATTCTCCCGTATTTAGGAGCTAATTTCATGCCCTGCACAGAAATGCATGAAATTAGAAATCTCTCTCAGCTCATAATGAAAGAATGAGCACGCAAAATTAAAAAGGAGGGAATGTCGGAACCTTCCTGAACGCTATATTTTCTTTTCACACACTGTAATCTAAGCTTCATTATCCGACTTTTAATTCTGTGCAGATGTTTGGAATTCATACTTATGCCATCATTATTATAAGTGGATCTCATCTGATGCACATTGTATTTCAGGTATCTGCATGATAATGCAAGGCTTCACTTTTTTAATGAAATACCCATAGAAAATACAAAAATACATACAAAAGGTAACATTTTCTACTAAAATGCTGCTTATCTGTAAATACGAGCCCTTGTTCACCCAAAATAATCATTCAATGCCATAATGGCCTATTTGTACCAAAACTATTAATACAACTATAACACTATATTGGTTTCAACACCAACAATTAATCTAGAAGCACTAGAAATTACAAATGGATGGAAATGGTGCGCACCTGGCAACCGAGACTACATGAAGGAGATGGTTTAAATTCGGTTGTTCTTGAACTGTGGCGCGTTTCACATGAATATGAAAGCAACACGGACCAGGATGCGGTCTTGATGAGGAAAATAAAGTGACCTGTGCATGCGTTTACGCCGATTACAATGTATTTCCTTCAATAAAACACAAGAGATGATAGTTTTGATGATTTACCTTGGATTCGAGCATGAGTAAAGCTCTTTGCACATACAGTCCATAAAATTTGTATGCGTCTTTTTTGGCGCTCGTTTGTACGGTGTCTCTGAATTGTCAAAACGCCCCTCAAAATGGTTGCTACGGATGCGAAAAATGCAGAAATTCATAGTCAGTCCAAATTTTTTATGACGCAAGAAAATATCGGAGGCAGTGTGTAAATGTGATTGACACAACTTGAGGTCGTATTTCTTTTTTATCGTTCGGAAATTTCGGACGCAAATTTCGGACTCAATGTGCAATGGCCTTAAGCCTGCATCGTATTTCTGCGTTGCGAGTGGAACCAGAGCGGCAGGTCAATGGTTCAACTGTTCGCTCAAAATAGTCTGTTTGCAAGCAGCAGAAAGCTGTGTAATGCACATACAGGAAACCCAAATGTCATTTACTCTGCTGCATCAAATTAATAAAAACACAATATATTGATCAGTGTTCTGTTTTCTGTCATGTGCCCTGCCCTGAACATTTTTGATGACGTAGACGAACGAAAGCGAACCAGGATTCGACAGAAACAACTCTGTGGGGGGGCGCCGGGAACAATCAAGTTCAGACCGCAGCAAACGAGTCCAATCTGAACACAGCCTTACAAAGTATGGATGTGCAAGAAAACACAAATACAGCCCGTGCTTGGCACACAAAATAAAACTGACTAAAAACTGACCTGTTCCTAATGAAATCAGATAAAAAATAACAGACATGTGTACAGATGTATGGGGCATTCAGAGCCACGCTAGCTAGCGGCCTTTATGTTCCGAAATTCCCTCAAACATAATTGACTTACAGATGCAAAGCCATCTCCATGTGACGCAAGTTCAGAGATTTCACTGAAGGCTACTCACGAACCACTGTATAGAGATGACTGACAGCAGGACTGCGCTGTTGAGATTAGAAAACTGCTAAGGCCATTTGGGGCGACTGTCACCAGCAACTAACGCAGAGAGCTTGCAGCGGGTTGTGGCATTTCTGGAAAGTCCGCGGCGCCATCATAGGATGTTAGGTTAGCGTCTAATGACAGATTTAAGAAATGAATTGTGACAAGTCAAAAAGCACCTGCTTTTAGCGTCATTTTAGGGGGTCTTCCCATATTGACAGATAGGAACTGTCGTGTGGTGTAAAGACCAGTGGGAATTTGTCCCTGTTAGTATTATCTATCATGTCATAGCAAATATTTAAATAAGGAGAAACTCTGTCTAAACTGTTGACAGGGTTATAAATCTATGAAAAACATTATTTACTTTATCGTTTATGAAAGAACCCTACTTAAGATAAATGTGGGGTAGAATTGAATCCTTAATGCAGTAATAATTTATTGATTAAACCAAGTGATATATTATTTAGGATATTTTAGAGACAACAAATTAGATAAAAAGCAAATCTTTGATCCAATCCAGGAACACAAAATAAAATGAATGTAATATGTTGTCATTTAGCCCTGCGATGGGTTGTGTCATGATTCTCGGTGTGAGACATGGCGTGAGAACCCAAGTGCAGGCAGACACAGACGGTATAGATGGTAACAGATATTTATTACAAATAACAAGACAAAACAGGCAAAACAAAGACCCACGGTGGGGTAAAACAAGACAGGAATAAACTATAAACTTTAACAAGGACACTAACTTACTAAACTACAAAACAAACACTGGAAACAAACACTAAACTAAGACTTACTAGACACAGGGTTGATAAACAGCATACAAGGAACAATGAACAACAGGAACCAGGCAAGACTTCAACAGGAAAAACACATTCAATGCACGAGCAACGAGACAAAGAAACATGAGGAGTCTTTATAGGGGAGGTAATTAACACTAACTATGAAACAGGAGGGTTGGGCAATGACGCGATTTGAGGAGAGTATGGAAGACCGCAAGGGTCAAAAATATCTCTCCTCACACAAAACCATCAGGCAATGCCATGGCTCCACTTGAGACAAGAATAAAACATGACATGGTAGTGGAACCATGACAGGTTGGCACTCCATCCAGGGTGTATCCTGCCTTGATGCCCGATGACTCCTGAGATAGGCGCAGGCTCCCCGTGACCCGAGGTAGTTCGGATAAGCGGTAGAAAATGGATGGATGGATGGATGTTGTCATTTAAACCCTGACTAATGAAGGAATGAGGCTTTTTTGTAAATTCATAAAGTATTCATGTTCATAACCACCAAATTACCACATCCAAAAAAAAGACCTCCAATTTACAGTTTTCAGGAAGTCGGTTCAGCAGTCAAATTACGATAAATAAACAGACCGTAAAACATGCACACACACGCACGCACGCACTCACACACACATACACACGATTATAATACCACCACCCAAAATATTTGATGTTCCAGTACTCAATATGTTTTTGTTTAATTCTAAGTTTAAAACTATAAGTCTTTTTTTGGGGGGGGCGCAAAGTGATCCACTCTACAAAAAGGGGGCCTTACAACGAAACAGTTTGAGAAGCACTGCTTTAGAGGACCTTAATGGGCTTCTCAGTCCTTCATCAACCGGGACCCTTACAACATTCCTGCTTCTGACAAACCCTAGCCCAAAATTGCTTATATGATCCCTAAAACATGAAAAAAGCTTTTTAAAAACAAATGTATCTCCATCCACAAAAGTAAACCCACACACTCAATACACAGCCATCCCTTGAGAGTTGGGTGACAGTGGTTTTGAGGATAACAGTGACTGCTGTCAAAGAGATGGACTGCATCCTCCACCTAACGTAACCTTATCATCCCACTAGCAGGCAGCTAGTCAAGACTGCCAAAGCCGTGAGCTGAGGCGAGACCTCTCCTGCTGGAATCATGTTTAAAGAAAACTGAGTTCACTTAGATCACATCAGTCTTCCGTGTGTTTAGTGCATGTTAAATGAGCTGTTTGGCAGACTGTAAGGGTCAGAATGGAAAGGAGCACGTAAAATGGATATGAAGAGTCCATTGATGGCAGGGTCAAGGGAGGACTCGAGTCAATCCCAGCATCTTGGGACAAGGTAAACCCCAGATAGATTGGAAGTCGATCATAGGGGCACTTTCAATTCAAGTGTAGAAAACAAAGTACAGTTAATTGGCCATCACTGATATTGGAACTTGTATGGCAGAAAGGGGAATATACTGTTCTAGAAGTTCAAGTCAACACGAAATCTGAATTTTTTTTACTTCTATTATAATTGTTTTTTTCAGTTTGGTTTCAAATATCTTCTTTTGTGTTCATCAAATGTATTCTGAATGGTGCACCAGTCCTACCTGACATGTTATTTTTGTAAATAAAATGAATAAGAAAACATGGATTGAATATATATAGCGGCGCATTGAGGTCAATATCGGCAGAATGGATTGCCATCTATGTGTGTATCAGACTATGACTCAGACTGTGAGTAACAGCTACCAGCCGTTTATGGACAGCTGAAGTCATCACACAAACCCAAGGCCTGTGCTGGGCTCCCAGGGAAATGTCACAAGACTGATCTCTATATGCCTTACTGTTTACACACACAATCACGTACAGAGGAAACAGGAAGATCTTCCTTGTGTGTATCTTTTATCGACTTTTCTGCACTAGTGGTTAATATGACACAGTCCTACCTGAAGCTCTATCATTTTACCAACATCGAGTCAACAATCCATCTTGCCACTATTATTTCAAGTGTGGATACAAGAAAAATGAGTGACCTAGAAAATCTTCTACCTACAATCAAAAACGCGTCTAAAGACAGTATAGTGAAGTTATAAGTAAAATGCATTTTCTATGTTTTACACTGTAGTTAAACAAATAAGCATTACTGCTGTTTAGCAAGCCAAAAAATTAAATTCTGTCATAATTTACTCCTTTATGACACTCTTCCCTCCGGAAAAGAAAAAATAATTTATTTTTAAAGAATGTTGGTAACCGAACAGCAACTTCTATTGTATGGACGCATAACCAATGCAAGTGAATGGGGAGTTACCAACATTCTTCAAAATATCTTCTTTTGTGTTCTGCAGAAGAAGGAAAGCCATTCAGGTTTGAAATAAGAAGAGGCTCTGTCATGCTCTGTAAAGATTTCACTGTTCATTAGCTCATACTCACCCCCACCCCATTTTACCCATCCCAGCCCTAGAGAAGGCATTTGCTTCCTTCCTCTCGCTCATGGCACATGTCACTACGTTGGCAGTCAGATACGGTTTGCGTTAAGGAGTCTGCTTTGAAAACCGATGTCACAGAGGCTGTCTCCAGCTTCTCTGTCTGCTCTTAAGACTATGCCCTTCATTTCTCACCGTTATATTTCTAATCATTTCCTCCTCCTGGTACACAGACCCAGCGGGGAGCTCACGCTGTACCTCTGAGAACGCCTTAATGAAAAAGCCTGATTTGAGTGTTTTCATTTAAAAGCACTGATTTCTTATGGGACGTCTATGATTTTTTT
This sequence comes from Triplophysa dalaica, assembly GCF_015846415.1. NCBI lineage: Eukaryota > Metazoa > Chordata > Actinopteri > Cypriniformes > Nemacheilidae > Triplophysa > Triplophysa dalaica. The sequence continues at coordinate 8,654,118 of NC_079550.1, read as the reverse complement.
TAATAATCCAGTCCAGCATTTCATCAATATAAAAGACTGTTTTGAAAACCTCTTTTATAATAATTTCCAGTTGCCTATTCACAAATGAAAATTCTGTCAGCATTTACTCATTGTCAAATTGTTGCAGACCTTTGAAACTTGATATATATGCTGAAAACACATTCTTATTTAGAAAAATGTTTGTAACCAAGCAGTTCTTGGTCACTATTGACTACCATAGTGGGACTGACTATATAAGTCAATGTAACCGCAGAATTGTTTAGTTCTTCAAATACTTTAAAATGTATTTTTGTGTGTTATACATACATTTCGGAAAAACTTGAGTAAATAACAGCATTTGTATTTTTGGGTGAACTATTCCTTTAACACTGGTTAACTTGTGGTGTATATTTGGTTTAGAACAACTAGAGACTCAACACAGCAACATGTGACTCAACAAGTCCAAAAACAGAGTTCATACGTAGGTGGACTGGCCACAAAAAGAACAAGAATCGCACAAAATCTGCAAAGTATTCATGCGAAAGAGTTGTACTGATGGTCATAGATGACCTTCCCAAGTGCATGTTTGTGGGTTTAGTTTTAACATTTCAAGGATTCTGTGAGAACTCAATGATGCGCCATGTCCTTGCCTACACAGCCTAAACATGTTTGAATGTGGGCAAGTATTGTCATCTACCTGAATGTTATTAAACAAAACACTGGATTTTTATTTATTTTTGAAACCCAGCTATACTACTTTTTTAACATACAAAGGGTTGCTCAAATGATTTCATGCAACATTTAAATGAAACATGGGCATCCTATTTCATTTTTAGCTGTCATCAGCACACAGTAAAAGTCTTAATGGATGTGTCAATACATCTCTGATCTGATGCATGCATCATTGATGAATTGTCTCCGTTACCTGAGGGATGGATACAAGGGCATCGAGTATCATCCTATTTATGAGGATAATAAGGGTGCTCCTTCCAAGATCAATAATAAAGACATATAAATGAGTTTAATAACATTCATTTAGTTTGATAAACAGCAGGTTAATTCTTAGCAATGAAGAGCAAGGGAGGAAAGGTTATTTGATTTCCTGGAGGAAACCAGCCAAGTCTGCGGTGACCAACTCTCTAACACAGTATTAGCATTTTTGGTGGATAAGTACTCCATAAAAAAGCTTATTATGACTTAACAGCTGTTCAATTTGCAATTGATTGATTTAATTACTCCTTTCAGTGAATCCCCATCTTTTAACATGTGGTGGTCTTATTCACTTTCCCCATGTGGAAAATTAGCAAACACTTAAAGCTGGAATTCTAAAGCATATGCAGTGATCCATGTCTAATTTCAATTTAGACTTTGTTTTCACCCGACAGAAAGTCTGTTCTACTTTCAATTTGTGTTTTCAAAGGTCATAGGTTTAGTAAAGAAGTTAATATCAGAGCAGTTTTTTTCTAGGCAAACAAGTTTTAAGATTTTCTAATCATTCTTATTTTTCAGAATGAACCACAAAACAGAGAGGTACTGTATGACATTGCCATTCATCAGCTGAAATAGCCAATAAATATTCAGACCCAAAAAAACAAAACAGCTTGATGTGAGGAGTCCTATATCATTCCTGAAATCAAATCATTTTACCTTGAGCAAAAGTTTAGGAAGCTGGTTGTGATAGAACTATATATTCAGTGAATAGTTCTATATGCAAACAACAGCCATAAACCTGCCCAAAAATATATTTAAAACAATAAATGATCATAAAAACAAAACATTAATGCCTAGTTTTACAGACAAGGCTTAAAGTGATAGTTCACCCAAAAATGAAAATTCTGTCATCATTTATTCACCCTCAGATTGTTCCAAACCTATACAAATTAGTTTTTCTGCCGAAGTAGTAATATAAATTATAAAAATACTTGAATGCATTCGTCCAGCTAATGCATCAATGCTATTATACACTTTATGTTATCTCATGGCCATAAGAATCGTTTGAGAAAGTTTGTGAGCGGGAGCACAGAAAACCCATCACAAATTAATATATGGTTGTTTATTATCACTACTCTACACACAAACAAATACATGAAACACAAACGCGCTAGGAAGCGCAGAGAGAGAGAGAGTGAGAGAGAGGGCATGGCTGCAAGGCAGGTAAAACATGTCTGAAAATCAATAAAATCATCTTAACGCACTTATTCTAAATATAGATCGGCTTTGAAGCTTAGGAGTCGTAAATATCCCACGGAGAAACAAAAGGGTTATCAAAACTTTCAGTGAGAGCACAAACCTAAATCTAGACCCCCCCTGGTTCAGGTCTCTTGATGTTGGTATAAGAAACCACGTCAAAAGGGAGTGGGGGGTTTTATGGCTCTCTAGACACCTCACGAGTATTGAGATTTCTTTAAGAGACACCAATACTGTGCTCCACACACTTCAAGCCTGTGTTCAAAAGAGGAGATGATCGTCAGGTTTAAAAGAGAATTAGTCTAAGAGGATTTTATTACATTTGATATTTCAATCTGGAAAACCTCAAGTTAAGTTTCTGCTGTGCTGTATTTCCACAGACATGTACACAGACAGCAGTGCAATAAGAAGTTAGGTATTTTGTTTTGCTGTGTAAGGTAGCGAAGCCTTAATGCTGCCATGCATTTATTGGTGAGACTTATGTATCATGGTCAATGAATGGAATCAGACAATAACAGTAAAAGCTTTAAGATGAAATGAATAAAGACAGACCTTGGCAGGCTAAGAGAGAGAAAAGAGATATGAATAGAAGGAGAGAGCGTGAGGAAATAGCGGACAACGAGATCGCCCACTGAATGCGTGACTGTCCTTGAAACAGAGGATTGTGATAAAGACAATGCAAAAGGAAAACATTGAGACAGAATTGAAAAGCCCAAAACTGTAGGGAAAAGAAACCAGTAGCAGTAGATGCAGCAATATTTAAAGCAATAAAACAAAAAGGAACCATTATATTGCTGATTACATTAATTTTTGATAATAATAATAATTTACTGTTATTATTTATATTAACTGTTACTTTATAATTGGTATGGGTTTTGTGTAATTCCATTTGTATGTTTTAACAAATTCTGTGTTTGCCCCAAAACACATGGAGTCCACATGAAAAAAAGAACAACAACAACAAGATTTATAATTTATCATCATCATGATCAGCTCTGATTTATAAATGACCTCCCAACATTTATTTTATGTGAAGCATTCGCACGTGTTAAGTGAAGCCTCTTATTTACTCAAATTTACTGACTTATTTTCTGAGATGAGGAAATATGATAAATAAACAAAATGGAGAATGCCGGTGACTTATGGATATCACCCAGCACCCGAAATACTACCAGAACACTTCAAAGCAGCCTACATTTTTTGCAAACAGTGGATAAAAACCTAGAAAATGATATATGAGCCTGCCAAATCACAGAGATGCCGATTCAAACGGGATTAAGATCACAGCACAACCTCTGCAAATGATTTAAAGTCCCCAGGTAATACTTAACACGTGCGAATAGTCCTCAAGCCACATCAAGCGATCTTAAACAAAGCAATAGTGACGCATAGTACAGAAATGTTTTACTAACATAAGATTGATGTGTAACGGTGGTGGTCGCCTACTAACAATAAATCGAATATACAATTCATTTTAAAGTTTGCTCGATCCGTCCACTTTTAATCGCCGCCTTTTCTACGCTTCGAGAGAAAGGGTAATTAAGGAAATTAAACTTCTTAATTAAAAAAAAAATTGTCCTGCTACAGCTGCGCCATTCCTATTGAATCCAATATTGATGGCACAGCACTGCTTTTTAATTTAAGTCAACCTGTGCCTTGTTCACAAAGGAATATGTTTTGAAATGAATCGAACAAACGCTCAATGCTATATCCTCTTGAGCTGGAACATCTATAAAAATAAGCTTCAACCACGCATTACTAATGTCGGAATCCAAAGGAAGCATATGGAGCGACTGTTTTCTTCCATAATCAGGCACTGAATGCACATTATTTTGCCATCTTTAACGGCATGTTTACAGCTTGCTCAATCTATCTGGTTCCCCTCAACATGTGTTACTTCAGAATTATCATGCGCGAACCAGTAGGCAGGGCTAGAGAAGTAGTCGTTGATATTCGTCTGTGGAGGCAGTGTTCATGCTAATGTGTAACGTAACGTTATGTCTCGAACCAAATTCACAAAAGCCTCCTACTATGCAAACCACTTATTCAATTAATTCAGTTGCGTCAACTTATAAAGTCTTCAATGCGGCACGCCCATTAAAACCAGTGTAGAAAACAGCCGATTATTTCTTGATTTTTTATGTTTTTTAATGTTAAAATCACGGGAACGTCATAACTAGACCTCATACAGCAGTATAACAGAATAAACAAGGCCAGTTCATGAGACCTTTAAGCGTTTAGTCCATCGTGATGAATTATCATAGCAACTGTTGTAAACACGACAGGTTACTTCTAAGATCAGACGGCTTTGTGTTGTTTCTAGGCGGTTATTTAAAGAATGCACATCTACCAGAAATCCTGTGAAATTTAACCAATCAGATGATGACTTCGAACATTCTCAAGTGTTTCCAAAAAAAGTGTGCCTTATGCATCAGACGTTCAGCCAACGGATCGTGGGCCTGACGTCTGAGGCTGAGACTATTATTTCAGTAACAAGGGCGTTTTCAGTTCTGACTCTAACAGGATGTTCACTTGAATACAATTCCCTCTCATACTACAAAATCTCCGGTTAAAATTGTTGGTTTAATTTATGGTTTCTTTAATAGTGTGTTATGTGTATGATTATGAACTGCAACTTGGAACTGCAACTACTTGGAGATGAAATACAGCATACAGGTTTGGAACAACATTATTGTGAGTAAATGGTGACAGAATTTTGGATGAAAAACTCCTTCAGGGAAATACCATGTTTTAATCTGCGCCACTAAAAGCATGTGAACAATAAACCAAACTCTCATCTCATATCGAGCTTCAACGTTTGATGGAGAGTTTCAAGGGAATAGCTGGCCATAACGGTACAATGCTCTTCATGATTCCTTTCACAATCTCACACTCTCTTCAAATATATATCAGTCAATCCATCTGGTAAATTATTACTATTGATATAGTAGTAGGCTCATGCTGTACTGGCTCACGAAACTGACAAGAATCGTTGGGGGGCCCATAACCGCCAATGAGAGAAAAGATCTCACTCTTCACACTAGGAAAAGCATCATAGAAGTCGGTCAATTTTTATGAAAGCTGTTCTAGTACGCCCATCCCAGAACCATGTAATTTGGTCTCAAAAAACCACGGCCATTACATTTAATTGACAGTTAGCAGAGTTGGTGTGGCTGTATTGAAAATCATCATGCCTCGGTCCAGAAGTCAAACAAAACAAAAACACTGTTATATAATCTACTCTGATAGAGTCAGGACATTTCACAAAAGGGCCCATTATATATATGCCCATGATGATATACATACAGTATATCATTTGTGACCCTGGACCACACAATCAGTCAGCAGGGTTATATTTGTAACAATAGCAAACCATACATTGAATGGTTAAAAAAAAAAAAAAATCATTAGGATATTAAGTAACTATCCTGTTCCATGAAAGTAGTTTGTAAATTTTCAACGTACATATATCAAAACGCTATCAGGCCGGAAACACGCCTACAAACTTCACTCGTTGCTCCCCGCTCTTTGAGAATTCAATTCAAATTTTGTATCTATGTAGAGTTTCAAATTTCTACTTTCAGGTTCAGTTTTTCTCCACAACGTTATTACAGCGGTAAGCCAATAGAAGGCATTAAAACAAACCTGTTTCTGCTTAGCAACGGCCTGCTACAGCGCCTCTGATGCACAACCTTAAAAATACTATTTTCTCAATATTTTTCAGATTCCAGATTTTCGAAGAGATGTATCTCGGCCAAATATTGTCCTATCCTAACAAACCATACATCATTTTATCTATTCAGCTTTCAGATGCTGTACAAACCTCAATTAAAAAAATGACCCTTATGACTGGTTTTGTGGTACAGGGTCACAGTCGAAAATTTCAACCATATTTTATAACAATTGAAAAAAGAACCATCTTAAAAAATGTCCCCAATTCACCCTCCCTAATTCAATCCCCCAATCCAATATTAGGATACCCATGCATGTGCACAATCTTATTTTAGAATAAGCATTTTTTTACTATGGTACTCAAAAGACAGAAGTACAAGTCCAAACACATCAGATTGACAGAATGTAAGGATTTACACTCTCTCTGGATTTACCATTTCATACTAATGTAGCTTCAGAAAAATATCCATTTCTTTTTCTCTCTCTCAACTGTCTCCTCTGCATAAATCTTTTTCTTTTCCTAATCCCACGCTCCGTTTCTTGGCACGCGTAGAGATCTGTCTGTTCTTGGTCAGAGCTTCTGAACACTGGCATTAGAACCACAGATTCTGTATGACCATTCAGGTGCTTATGTTTACTAATTCCATTATATGGATATGGAATTTACTAATGTTCCTACCAGGGTGTTGTTTACATTCAATTATGTGATACGTTTTACCGCCAGCAATAATTATAATCCAAAATGTGGCGCTGGCCGTGCTCCTGATCACAGTGGGGGCTTAGGCTGTTTCAAACATAACATAGCTATGTAGGCCTATCTGTGATGGGAAAATGTTCAGTGTGTGATGGGTTAATCGTCAGGATAGCAACAACTCCATTATTTAGTGATCACTCTTTCTTAACACATGGGACTTTCCTTTTTATTTCAATTTGAATTGCAGATTTTGTGATAAACAAATCTGATCACAGTGTGAGACATTGTTGAGATTTCTCAGGGAGGCGGGTTTACTGGAAAGAAAGCGTGATGTAGTACCCATGCTTTTTTATATGGGAATGGTGGATGTAATGGCAGTTTATAAATCATATTATTCAGACACTCGGTATTACATGCAGTGTGCACTACTGGCCATGTTGAGCTCATTGTACCTTATGTTTTCTGTCATGACATCGTGACCTTGTCTTTGAATTTGCATCGGGAGTCACCAGGAGTTCTTGCCAGTGGGCATTGTTTTCCAGCAGAATGATGGCTTTAGAATACATGAGGAACGAATAGTATACTGTAAACCTTGGCAGCATGCTGACTTCTGCGACAGGGCTTTTCTGACATGGTGATGTGAGAAAGAAAGTGGATGAGAGGACCAAAAATGCTGAAAGCTTGACTTGGATGGTTTTGAACACAATATATATATATATATATATATATTTATTTAATTGAACAAATACTATATTTTATGGATAGATAGCACAATTGATACAGCATGCCCACTACAAAATTACAGTAATGCAGAAAATAAATAAATAAAAGGATATTTCTAATGTGTTAATGCGTAAATGTATAAAGTTCAGCATCATTTTACATAATGTTATGTCATCGTTTGAAATCTAAATTTGGCACATGTGACAATTCTTGCAAACCACCACAAAAGTATCTAAGTGCAGTATCACCCAGAGACTGACAGACACTATGGGGAACATGACTGTTTTTACACCCTTTATGACTACGTAAGCAGCACAAATGTGTAAATGGAGACAGGCACACATTCGTTTCTCACCTGCATCAGCTCAGCTGTGCTGACATCCTCTCCACTCACACATGTGCCTCCCATCAACACAGCGCTAGACAAAGAGCAAATACCATTAAAGTGGTTGTGAGGTTTTTCCCACAATCAAACACCTACAGTTGAGCTCAAAAGCAATTATATGGATAAACATGATCAAATAAGTCTATACAAATAAATCTTTAATATTAAGATTTTTGATCTTTTTCTTTTTTTAAATCACAAAAATCTAACCTTTCATATGTACTATGCATTACACCTTTTTCTTTGTAGCATGCATGTATAGTGCATTATAAAAGTAATTTTAAATTGGTTATATGTCTTTACAACTACATATAATGCATTACAACACACATTATGAAGAATTATAATGCATTTTACATACATGCTTCGAGAAAAGCGTTACCAGAATTTTTAATGGGGAGGAGAATCTCATTATGCAATAAATTTTATTTTTCAAATACACATTGCTTAACTAATCATACCCTTTCATTCATTAGGGTACTTTTTGCAACCTCTTTGCCAAGATAACAGCTCTAAGTCTTCACATGCCTAAAGAGTTTAGAGAACTCCTGACAAGATCATAGAACAGTCCTTTGTACAGAATCACTCCAGACCCTTCAGATTTCCAGCTCCGTGTTGATGCTGCTCCTCTTCAGTTCTCCCCACTCATGTTTATAGGGCTTGGGTCAGGGAACTGGGATGACCATCGCAGAAGCTTTGTCTTGTGCTCAGTGACCCATTTTGTTTTGATTACAAAGTACAGTCCTGGAGTCTTCCCATCCTCTCCCGTGTTCCCTGCACCAGAAAAAAAAATAGGAGGCATTGCTTCGGAGAGAACTCTAAAACAAGGCTAGAATCTTTACCATTACACACTTTCAACGCTTTAAAGGTCCAGTTTGGGAAATGTCAGGCAAATAAGAGCAATATGTATTAAAGTAAGCAGCAATATTAATAAAAAGTATTTTTGGCTGCACAATCGGTATATTTAACACCCTTAAAAGGGGACCTGCAACGGTATTTCATGCATTGTGACTTCTTTACAATCTTCAACATGCTGACTTCTCTAGCTTGACATGGTCAACTTGGCAAAAAACGACTTTCACGCACGACGTAGTTTTTCTGTGCTCGGTACACTCCCCCAGCGTTCGAACAGGTTTCGGAAAGATTTTTTCGAACATAAAAATCTGTTTCTTAACAACTTTTCTTGGTCCCTTATTCTTCCGGAAAAGCACGCCCTCGGCAAGGCAAAAGAAATAGCCAGCCCACGGTTCAACCGATGAGCGAAACCTGCTTACCATCAAGATTGGCTCCGCTGAGGACCTGCAGTGCAGCTAGTTACTCTTGATGTCATGGATGATAGCGGAATCATAGTGGAGATGGTGGTCTAGTGGGTTAAACCACTGAACTGGTAATCAAAGGTTGCTGGTTCGATCACAGCAGCCACCACCAGTGTGTCCTTGAGCAAGACACTTTACTCCATGTTGCTCCAGGGGGATTGTCCCTGTAATAAGTGCACTGTAAGTCGCTTTGGATAAAAGCGTCTGCCAAATGACTAAATGAATCATGACACTTGAGATATTGAGAGAAGTTGAGGTGTGTTTGTTTGTTCCCAGCATTTCCATAATGAATGTTATAAAAACAGTGGATATAACACTAGATTTGGAGATCATTTAGTCCCAGCCCTAAAAGATGCCGGACATGAAAGCACGCGGTAAGTGAAACCGAGTCATATGTCTGTGTTTTGTTGGCAATGGGTGCGCACACGCTTTAGTTCCACCCCCCCCCCCCCATGCGACGTATGTTGTTGAAAAGAACTGTACAGCTGTATCTGTATCTACTCAAGATTAACATGAGATATGCAAAAACTGTCTGAGTTATGGCCACTTTAACGCAGTGAAGTGATAATGTTCTCTCTTTTAGCTGGTTATTTGCCACTCCTGCTTTTGACAAATCTAAAGTCATACCCAGCAGCGCACAGGTGTGAAGCAGGGGGATGTAGAAGGCGACTGCCTGCCAGAGTGTGAACCGAGGGATCATCCATCTGCTCTCTGTCTGAGTCACTGCTTACATCAGCACCGGCTGCTGTTCTTCAACTCTCAAGGGTGATTATGGGAAATGAAGTCTTCGACAGCTCCTAGTTCCCGAGGGCTTTTGGCCCCGGAGTTGCACTTTTAGTTGCTTGTACGGCTCACCTCGTGACTCGGAATCGTTCGAGCGATGTTCTGGAGGTGCTAAAGCCTACCTCTCTCTGTCTGTTGTGCGGTTTGTTGTGTCTGTGTAATACATACATTTGTATGTTTTTTATGTTTAGTAGTAGTTTTTAGACTTCAAATTAGGCTGTTAGTTTTTTATAATGTTAGATGGTCAACAAATAAAAAATAATTAAAACTTGTGAATAGTGAATAGTGAAAGTAATAGTTCACCCAAAACATTGACCCCCATTGACTTCCATTGTATGAAAACAAAACATATTTTTTGGGATTCCACAAAGGAATTGTCATATACCGATTTTGACACATGAGGGTATAAAAACTGACAGAGCCTCTATCCAAAAAAGTTCAAATTTAATCACAAATGTATTTAAACACTTTAGACATGAGTTAGCTACAAAATCAAATGAGATCAATGCTAAAAATTCAGATTCTCTCCTCTAATCACAGTCACCCTGGCGATTCGATCTAAAGAGACTTTACATGATGCAAGCGTAAAAACCCAAGGCTCAAGCTCTTCATTCAACATTCAAAACTCATCCCATGTGGTGAGCCGGGCACGCAAGATATGGATTTCTCATTTAAATTCCTCTGGTCGAAATGAGTCCGGAAATGAAGACAAATCGATATCATAGATTGCTTATCTTTTCCGACAAGACAATGAGTGGCAGAAAGGAGGGAGCGGGTGCTTGGTCAAAGATGTAACTATATATGATCGAGCACTCAAACCGAGGCGTGTCGATAAATTTGATTCTGAGAGAGCTCTATCCGTCAGTCGCTGTGAATACGGCGCAGCAGGATGGGCCACCGCTGGCTGACTCCATCTTTGATCCACATTCCCACTGAGACTCAGACACTAACTCTCGAGTCGTGACTAAGCCCCTGGGGTGACCATCCGCTTGGGGCTTCTCCGCCTGCAGGGTATTTAAAGCGACATTGTCTGGGTTGCAAGTGTAGAATTGACACATACACACACACGTTCTCTTCCAAAACCTGTTAAGCTATCGTGTTACCTTCTGGTCTTGGCAAATAATGTCATGACTGTTTAATGGAGTTTCTTAGACTTTACAATATCAGTCGATTTATAATCAACAAAAATCTCAACAATGCATTCATGCCTATATCTGAGTAATCCAGTTTCATTCCCACTCAGTTGCAGAAAACAACTTTATAAACCATCTTCAAAAAGAAAAATGGCGGCAATAAAAAAACGCTATAACTTTGCTTTCACAATACTATCATACCCGCTTAGCAGCTGGGTGAAGAGAGCCGCTTAAAACAGCCGTCTGCATCATGCTCACAGAGCACCTGTTACATCTCAATGCTTCTAGAGCTCCGTCTGGAAAATACTGGTGTGTTTGCATTCAACTGATTTGCATGTTAATGCATATTCATACTTTTTACATTATCTGCCTCAGTATGCATCATCACTGATTAAGAAGTAAGGTCTCCTCTCTCAGCATTTGTAGTCCTTTGTAATGCATTATGTCAACTTTAAACTACCCATTTTTAATATAAATATTGAGCTTTAAAGGTCAAAAACTTCTGTCATCACTTTCTTACCCTCAAGTTGTTTCAAATCTGTATAAATTTCTTTGTTCTATTGAAGACTAAAGAAGATATTTTGAAGAATGTAAGAAAGCAAACAGTTCCATTTCCATGTATTCATTATAAAGTCTCATACCTGTATTAGTAGTAATACAATGTTATTCACTTTCCAAGTATGTTGCCCAAATGTTCTAGCTGCTTAAGATAGTATACACAGATGCAGGGACCATTCCGGATTTTCAAATCAGCATTTTTCGAAATATTGTAGTCTCTCCAGTCCAGTGTCTGTTGAATGTCAACAAAATCAAACCTCAGGAGTGACAAAATCATCCGACAGCAATGTGAAAGCTTAAAGTGGCCATAACACACAGGGTTTCTGCCAATCTAAAATTAATCTTGAGTACCTATAGATTAGTATTGCATAAATTGTATCTACGAGGAATATTTCGTTTTTGAACACATTTATAAAAGATAGATACAGCTGTACGATTACTTTGGAAATCATACGGCGCGTGTGGGGGGGAGGGGTAGGCTGAACTAAAGCACATTGTCAACAAAACACAGACATCAGTTTCCCTCAGCGAATGCGATTCATGTTTGGCATCTTTTAGCGCTGTGACAGCTCCATATATCAGTTTAAATGGTTCGAAATCCAGCGTTATATCCACAGTTTATGTAACGTTCATCACCCAAATGCAATGAACAAACAAAAACACCTGAACTTCGCGAACATATGCGCTCTCTCTCTCTCTCTCTCTCTCTCTCTCTCCTGCACACAAGTAAAAGTGACGTCTGCACATGCTCCTCCTCCTGCTCTCCATGCTGCCACATGGGCGTGCTTTTCCGGGAGAATTGTCCAATAAGGGACATTGAAAAATTGTTACAAAACAGTTTTATATGTTTGAAAAAAACTTTCCGTAACCTGTACGATCACTGGGGGAGTGTATTGAGCACAGAAATACTATGTAATACGCCCAACACGTTTTTTGACAAGTTGACCATGTTAAGCATGAGAAGACAGCAAGTTTAACTTTGTACAGTAGTCAGAGTGTATAATACATCGTTGCAGCACCCCTTTAACAGAATGACAAGACACAAGAAAACTGGGATAAAAAAATCTGGGTTATCACATAAAAAAACATTTTAACTTTTAAACAATACAACAGCAATATTTGTACATTTGGGAAAAGTGAATATAAACTTGTTTTTTGTGCAGCACTTGAGGTCTGAAGAATACTAATTTTCTATTATTATGACCTGTTTCTCCAGTTTTCATTTTCAATATCTTTATCTGAAATAGACAGTTTACAGAAAGAAACAAAAAGTTATTTTATACTAAACAAAATTTTATATCAGTGAATGTTCTGTGAAATGGTCTTTTAATCTTTACCGCGCCTAGACTAAACAGGCGGGGCGAGTATGGGTGTGCTCCCAAGACACGTATCCAAGAGCCTGTGGGTCCCCTTGAGGATAGATTTTCCTGATGCCTATGTGGAGATGACAAGCAGCCAGCCGATTAAGTATGTGGGTATGTTTCTTCAATCTCTTTTCTCATAAGTAAGACATCATTATATATCAAGAGCTCTTTGCAGCAGAGTTTCCTCACTGTGCGGCCCTTTTCTCCCAAGCTAGTATCTTTCCGTAGTTTATTACCTCATCTCCACAAGTCGCCACATTCAACACCTTATCTGCGCTCTCATCATTACCGCCCGTGTCCGCATTCTGCCTCCCACGCATACTTTATGTCCCGATTTATTTACCTATTATTCTGCGATCGCGGCGCTACTGGAACCTCGAGGCATCTCCCGTGCAAAGTGCATCGAATAGATCTCGCACGAGTTGTCAGCAAGTTGTACTTCTTGCATAGCCAGGCACTTTTTTACGCCTTAATCTCGACCATCACCAGACGGAGAAAGTCTTTTATTTGGCCTGTAAAATATACTGTATGTCGGGCGACATTACATTATCTGCTGAAACTGCTGGCCGAGGCGATCACAACAGATGCGGGGGGATGTAAATCCTCTCACACGGGAAGAAACAATACAGAGGGTTTAGTACATGGGGGAAAGAGTTGGCCAGTGCAGGCGAACGGATTAAGGCCTCTTCATTTTTTATCCTTCGTTTATATGCATAATGCTATCTTTCTTTCAGATGGGAGATTGATCGGTTTGGTTTTTGGATGTATTTTTAAAAAAGAGGGAGAAGAATGGAGAGAATGGTGATGAGTCACAGGCTGTCAGGGGGCTCTGTTCTCCATACGGGGGTTCTGAGTGCCATTGTAACCAGCTTTCAAAATCAGCAACCCTGGATTACAACCAGTACAACACACTGGCATTGAAAAGGCAAGACATAGATTCATTTACACATACACCATAATGTAATTCTTTTATTTTCACACCGGCCTTTTGCTTCATTGTATGTAAAGCTCAAATCTGTCTTCTTATCCTGATGCAGTCAGCTGAAAACACGTCAGAGACATCAGTGCTTATATAATAAACCCAGTCAACAAAATTAAATAAAGAGAAGGCTCTACAGAATATCTCACAACAGGGGAATTAGTGCCGTGTTTACCAGGTAGGTTGTCAGGTAGGTTGGGCATTATCTTTTTGTCTGATTATCATACCCGTCAACATATAGATTCTTAAATCCGTGAGACCTGTGAGGGGGGGTGGGGTATGTAATGTGGTTGTGGGCATGTTGTGCAGGGCAAATAGGGCTCCCCTCTCTTATAGCTTTTTAAATCTTTCGATTACTTTATATATAACACAAAATGATTTTCATGTCAAATTTTTAAATGTATATTGTAATAAGGTTCATTAAAAGGAAGGAAGGAGTCGGGAACCGGAAGACATTTCAGACATTTAATAAAGTAATATAACAGCCGGCGGCACCTCACGGACGACCGGCGGCGAACAAAAGATAAACATAAATACAAATACAAATACAAATACAAATACAAAAATAACACGAGTTCGGGCCCGGTCCTCTCTCTTCGACGGTCCGGTCGCTTGTTCCTTTTATATGCTCCCATCTCCTATGTGATTCGAGCCCGGTGTGCGCACAGCTGGCGCTAATTCACAATTACTCACCGGACTCGAACCACGGTCTCGCCCCGCCTACTCTACCACATATATATTAAATTCAGAACAATAAATATATTTATTCAGAACAATAATACAGACTGTTTAATGCACCTCTGAAAGGTATCATTTGAATTTGAATTTTGCAAGAGATCTCAATGTGAGACATGAAATGCATGTTGTTTTATCTTGGTTTATTTGACAGCAAAATGCTTTTATTATTTATTCATATGGATGGATGGATTTCCCTGTGTTTGCATATTGCAGTTATTATTTACAAGAACTTTTGGTCACATTACAGGAATTATATGAATTAAACTCTATATTACCTATTAACATGTTTAAAAAGTGTAACATCAACAGCTAATAAGACAGAGAAAACATTACTTTTGGCAGATCAAGCTGTAATGTAACGTTAACCTCTACTGCATTTACAAGTCAAAGCTCTGGATTAGTACGCCCTATACCTGATAGTAGCAATTTTGTTCATTTTGTTCACAATTTAGTCTACTTTAACGTATTTTGAGAATGGAGTCATACATCTTGAAGAATAAAATCATAACATTACCATATAGAAGTAGTAATATGTTAAATGCACTTAATGTCAACAAATTCATAACATTAATGTACATTGTGTACATTTGCTGCTGTGTATGATTATTATGTATATTACGTGTCATTTGTTGTTTTCTGGTGTAAAACTTGTACAAAAATGTTTACAAGAAATATCTGTCTTACTGCCATGTTGGTTGGAACTGCACTCAAGTTTTTCACCTACTGTTGCACCTGTGTATATGGTTGAGCGACAATAAAGGGATTTGACATTACTGAAAAATAAAAATAAAACAAATCTTTGCTGATTTTCTCTCTAAATATATTGATTATATATAATTGCATTATTGTGAAATAAAATGACTCATCCCATAATAGAAAATCTCAGTCATACCACAAAACTTTAGTGACAGGTATAACAAAAATATTCATAAGTGAATTCCCAAGCACATTGAATTCAGGGCATAGCTGTGAGTACTGGAGCCTAATTTCACGCTCTTCACTCTTACACACTTTCAAGAGTGTGTGTCGGTGTGTGTTGTGTATAGCACAGGAAACCACCTGTCACAATTCTGAGGTTTTCTTTTTCCACATTTCGATATCTATACATCAGGAGGGAGTTGGCACTATAGCTGTGCTCCTGTAGGAAAGCGTTGTCAGATTTTCTTGTACAACAACCAAAGAATTAACTCTTAATAAAGAGACTCAACAGTAGCATCAATTTACAATGTACTTGTAAACTATAAGCCTTGCTGTAAAACCTTCACCAGCTAGCGCTCATCCCACCCGCTGCTTTTGTGTCGATGTTTTGGAAAGGAAGCACAGAGATCTGTCTTTTGTCTGCTCCTGTGTGTAAGTGGATGTAAAAATGTACAGCAAAAGTTGCGATGATGATAAAGGTATTTGATAGTGAAGTTATGCATTGTGAGCTACGTTGCACAACGGTGTGCATGTGTGTGTGCGAGGCAGCGAGAGAGGAAGAAGCAGACAGACAGATTCTATAAAAGGAATTTTCTGTGCAGTCCAGCATAATGCCCCAGATCTGGGTTTGCTGTGTGGTCAAAGGAAGATGGACACATCAGAACACATCAGTGTGCTATTGAGTGCAGTTTGAAAACCATCAGTGGCACCTGCCAGCTCTCCATACAGGTGTTAAGCATTGGCCACTGATGTGAGCATGCATTCTACTACTGTACATGCAGTGACCAAGAAATGGCATACTATATATCAGGCATATTTATACACACACACACACACACACATATGACCCAGTCTGTGAAAACCCAGGTGAAGTATTTCTTTTATTTACATTATGTAGGATGATTTAATATATAAAACAGTAAATAACGTTCAGTGATAATATAACAGGGGGCACGGTGGCTTAGTGGTTAGCACGTTCGCCTCACACCTCCAGAGTTGGGGGTTCGATTCCCGCCTCCAACTTGTGTGTGTGGAGTTTGCATGTTCTCCCCGTGCCTTGGGGGTTTCCTCCGGGTACTACGGTTTCCTCCCCTGGTCCAAAGACATGCATGGTAGGTTGATTGGCATCTCTGGAAAAATTGTCCGTAGGGTGTGAGTGCGTGAGTGAGTGAATGAGTGAGTGTGTGTGCCCTGCGATGGGTTGGCACTCCATCCAGGGTGTATCCTGCCTTGATGCCCGATGACTCCTGAGATAGGCGCAGGCTCCCCGTGACCTGAGGTAGTTCGGATAAAGCGGTAGAAAATGGATGGATGGATAATATAACATTGATATCTTTAATATTGACTGAGTAAGGTTAACGATTATAGTGAGATTAATGGTTAAATATTGTCAATATTTAGAATGTTAATAAAATCAATTTACAATAATTTATAATGATTATAATGATTATAATGTTTTACATATTATAAATATTATTACTATAACTACTACTATATTAACACATTAAATAAGAACAATATGGCTCCCCACTACAAAATCACCAATTATGTATAAATGGTTTTATGCTTAAAATTTTAAAACATATTATATTAGGGGTATACCTCGGTTTCGTAGAGCAATCCACACACTTGAGTTCACGGTTGTTCTTGACTTGACTTTGAATGGTCCGTGTGCTTTTTATCCAGTGTGTGACCCCTTCAGACCTTTAATAGTGTTTCAATCCTGTGACACTAAAATCCGATACAATTTGTGGCAGCAGGACAAATGAACTCTTATTCCATGTTGTGTGAATAATAAGCAAACCTCAGTAATATCCCAAATTATAACAATCACTGAACAAGCGTGAACATTATCCTCAATTATTTCCACCGTCAACATGCTGTTAACAGAAATGATTACTGATCCCAACACCTACTTCTCACAATGCAAATATTAATAGGCGGGCAAAAGCTAATTTTTAAATATGCCTCACAAACAATATTCCATCACGAATCATTTGGAGGCTGGTACAAATAGAATCTATTCATTCTTTGCTGTTCTTTAAATGAAATGACTTGTTTTCACAATGAGCAGAGGACAAACAAGGAGAGGATCCACGTGTAGAAAAATATTTAATCCAAAAGACACATAAGTGTATTAAAGGTGCGAGAACCACGAGAGAGCACATACAACAACAATTCACCCCAGACAACTGAACCAAGTGGCTATATATACACAGATGGGGACAAACAGTTAATGTGACACAGGTGAGACCAAAACACCATAACGACACATAGCCTGATGGGAACTGGAGTCCTTACAAAAACACAGGCAGTACACAGACTAGCATAGCGCCCTCAGGTGGCGAAATGAGGTGCCAGCAACAGGGCGTGACACATTTTCAGTCAGGCACAAAGATGAACAACCCTCTTAGTCCTCTGAGGCTCCATAATGATTCATAATCACTGTGTGTCTCATCCTGGGACCGGAGGAAGTGGGTCAGCAAAGATCAGGGACTGCGTTCGCCATTCAAGTAATTTAAGATTTAATCTATATTCTGCTCCTGTGCGTGCAGTCGTGAGTCGTCGCTCGAGATAATTTTGCAAACGCGTGCGGAAAACGGTTGCATCACAGGGACACAGAGAGCTCCCAAGGGGTTTTATTTACAGACAGTACATCAAGTCGTCTATTAGAATACCTATGATATCAGCCAAATGCAGATAATGTTCATTCAGCATTGACGCAGATTTTCTTTCCTGACCTCTCCATCTGACCTTCAACGGTTTACTCTGACTCATCATTTTTGCATGGAGGTTTAAGTTGTACTACAATGCCACAAGATCAAAATACAAACAGGAATGTGTTTCGGATTTAGCAGCTCTATTATGTAACATTTGAAATCTACAGTAATGCTAATCTAAATATTTGCCCAAGAACATGATTAGAAGGATGAGAAAAGCAAGGCGCCGGCGAATACGGTGTATATAAAAAGCCATAATTTGTCTCTTAATAGTTCACTGCACCCTCTTCATTTACCTTCCTCATCATTCAAGTTATAAAGAGGAAATGTGTATTCAGAATCTGTGGTGTTTGATAAGGCAAACATTACTTTAGCTATGACTCGTGCTAATAAACCTTGTCACATAACTCACCCTGCACTGTGTGTTCTATATGGAGCTGAGTGGAAAGATGCATGTCATCACTTTTCTGAGATCTGGAATGATCTGAATGATTGTCATATTGGCATTTAAGTCATAGTTCACCCCAAACTGAAAATTCTGTCATTTTTTATTCTGTGGAACACTAAAGAAGATATTTTGAGAAATGTCATATTGATTTGTATCCATTAATAAAAGTCAATAGGGATCAATGTTTGGTTATAAGACTCTCATATTGTGTTTGACATTCAGATTTGAAATGACATGAGGGTGAGTAAATGATGCAATGAATTACTTTTTTGGGGGGTTGAAATATCTCTGTTACAGGCAAAAAACACCCAAAACTTACATCGAAGCTGGGAACCGGGTCCTATCTGGAGAACATGCCCTCATATCTGGTTTCAACTGGTCTCTGAGACTGTACACCTGGTTTAACTGGACATCCTTAAGTTTCCACAACTCATAAGACTAGTTTAAGTTTCTTTTTTGTTCTAATCTCCTCCTTTCACCTTTTTCTGCTTCTTAAAGGCACATTATATGATTTGTTTAGGAGAAACCAGGGCAGACATTGCACCATTGACAGCCCCCTTCATGCCTTGAGGACACAAGTTACAATGGTTGAAGATCGGTATCACATGAAGTTTCTGTCAATGTCATATTAATCTTAAGAACCTATACAGTAGTATTGTATACGTTGTATCTTCGAAGAGTATTTAGTTTAATCAAATTAATACTAAAATAGTTAGAGACAGATCCAGCGGGAAAAACACGAGCTGCTGGAGGTAGGCAGTGGCAAGGAACTACAGCACGATCACATGACACATCATCAAATTAATTTCTTCGTCTTTTTTTTTATTGTGCACGTACAAGCCGATAGCCAACAAAACACAGACATAAGACTTAGTTTGACTGACCAGGTGCAGTTCATGTCCTGCATGTTTTTGCACTGGGACCGCGCCATCTAGTTTTAAACGATCTCAAAATCCAGCGTAATAACCACTGTTTATATAAAATCCATCACTGAAATGGCGTGAACGAACAAACACATCTCAAACTTCTCTCCCCATAGCAAGAGTAATGAGCTGGAGCTGCAGGACCAAAGTGCAGCCAATTTTGACGCAGTGCAGCCAATTGATAAGCGGGTCTTCCCATGCTTGTCAGCTGGCGCGTGGGCAGGCTATTTCTTTCGCCTTGCCATGCTTTTCCAGGAGAATTGCCCAATAAAAGGAATAGGATCCCAGTTACGAAACAGGGATCCAGACTTATAGAAACCTTTCCGAAACAAGTTGGAGTGCTGGGGGAGTGTATCAATTACAGAAATACCATGTCATACATCCAACTCGTTTTTTAACAAGTTGACCATGTTAAGCATGAGAATCCAGCACGTTCAACAGTGCAAAGAAGTCAGAATGCATGACATAGCATGTTACTGCATCTTTAAAATCGTAAAGTACTCTGGAATTAAAAATTGTTGGAAACATTCAGAATAATCCAAAGAAACAAAACGCAACACTTTGCTAGTGTTTTTGGATATTTTATTGCAAAAATCATACAAATTGATTATTAAAACCAGCAGATGTCGCCAAGCATGCAATGTTTTACAAACTTCACAACAGTAAATAATTGTTCAGCCATCTGTTTTGAGACGCCTTGTTTTTCTCATCACTACCCACAACACCAAGGCATAGTAGCGTCAACTCTGTTACAGTCCATTGCAAAACTTTAGTTTTGTATTAGTGCTCCATTCATGTAAACCCTCTTTGCTGTTTATATTTGTCACAGTTACTACGCCCCCCCTTTCTCTATGTGCTCGAGCATGTTCTCACCTCCAGTCGTATGTTGTGTGCAAGCGAGTGGGCGTTGTAGAGGAACCCAAGAGGTTTGGGACACGTTCTCACTCTCTTTTCAACTCCGTCTTTATCTCTTTGGACTGTGAAAGCAAATCGCCTCTCTTTAAACCTCCCTCTATTCACAGCTTCCAGAGTGTAGGCAGAAGAAAAAGGGAGGAGGATAAAAGCTGCTCAGGATGGCCTTCAGTTACCGATAACTTACTTAGAGAGGACAAGAAAAGCAAAAGATGAATATAGCTGTCATGATCACAGGCCAATAGAAAGCTATCTTCCACTTCTGCTGACATTTTCTTCCAACTGCCAGGCCGATCGGGGATCATTGTCACAATAAGAAACTCTCGGGTAGGTCAGAGTATTTCTAAGAGTGTTTCAATACAAATGACCGACCGCACACTGTGAGGGTGAATTTATAACATCTGCCACAGATATAAATTGTAGGGTTATCAGAAGCCAAATCCAAACTGGAGATCATAAAATTCTAGATTTTTTTTTTAAGTGCAACATTTTTGGAAGTCCAGGATAGCACATAACTTGTAAATTGTGTTTGACAGCCCCAGTTGTTCACCTTTATTGAGAACAGAGCAGGTTGAACAAATAATACGCGTTAGCAACACAAAGGTCATTAAAATGATCAATTTTTGTCACACAATAGCTAGTTCTGGTCTACTAAAATCAGCACTTACACTCATACGGAAAGGGTGTATTTTAAAAGGCATTTTAAAGGTCCAGTCTAAAAGATTTGGCAGCATTAAGAGGTGAGAAGGCGAACTGCAACCAAGGGCTTACTCCATCCCTCCCTTAAGCACTACAATGGCTGACACAGAACTTAGATGTTGTCATGTGTTGGCTTCTTTACCGAAGGAGATAACGTATTCATGAAATTAGTTCTGTAGAGCAGTTTGTCCATTTAAAGCTTCTTTTGGAAACAACATGGTGAATTCTATGTAAGGAGACAAGCAATGTATGTAGATAGAAATAAAAACTTAACGCTTCATTATGTAAGGTCTTTATATACCTCTAAAGACACAGTTAGATATGTTATATTACATTTCTGTCAATAGATCCTCCAAAAAATTACACAAAGGACCAATGATGGTAGTTTATTGTTGACAAAGTTTTTTTGTAAATATCCTTATGTTTGGCGTGAAGGGGACGAGACGAGAGCTGCTTCCAAAAAAAAAATGAAGCAGCTGGTCTTCCTGATTGGATAATCTGTGTTTCTTTGGTCTGGACGGCCTGCAATATGGTAGCAATTTCATCGCTAAGTATGCAACTACTGCAAGACTGCACTTGAGGTAAATAAGTGAAACCCATAAAGGTTATATTCAGATCTAATGCTGTAAGTGGACATAAACATCAATAACAGATCAACCCCACAGGTGTAAAGCCTCCTGTCTTAAAAAAAACGCAGCGTTTATATCTTTGTTACATCATAATTCTGTATTGTGTCGTTTTCAGGGTCGTTGGAAGAAATCAGGGCGGTTGAGTTTTGTGTCAGTTGTTCAGAAGTGGAAATTAGTTCCATCAGTTTTTTTTTGGTCCTCAGAGCCCTTCTGATGCCAACAGTCACCAAGAAACTGCCATTTCCTCTTTGAGTCATTCAACTCGAGCGGTATTGCATCTCTCACTCCATCTCTGTCAGACAATCTCCCATAAACACTTCAACCCGACTGCCGGCGGAATGCTGTCAGATGATTTGCTGAAGCACCAAATATGCAAGATTGAACGAGTAGTTCACCACAACCAAATCCTGTCTTATCATAGTCACCCATGTGAAGCTCTGAACTCAGTTTTTAAACTGTGAAACATGAAAAATGACAGTTTCACATTTCAAACGTCATGAGTCAATGCCCCTAGTGGTTAATGCTGTTGGTTAATGTCTTTCATGTGTTCAGCGTGGCTTAGTTAAAAATAATAAAGAAAAAATATTTTGATTATGACAAAAAAACTTGTTTACTTATTTATTTACTTATGTTTTCCATCTTGTTTGGGAGTACATGGAGTGCTGCCTCAAACTGGCTGTACGCAAAAACTACAATGCATTAGTAAACCAACGATTACATTTTAAGAAAATGTTTCTTGTCTAGAATCTATCAATGTATAACAGACAATTTTATTCGTTATCAAAGAAAAGCTTATACGTGCATTTGTGACCTCAAGACTTGACTGAGTTACTGCACTACTAAATGGTTGTCCTGCATCATCAATAAACAAACTAAAGTTAGTTCAGAATGCAGCTGCCAGAATTCTAAACAGGTCCAAAAAATACGATCACGTAACCCCAATTTGATCATCCTTTCAATGGCTATCCATTAAGTATTGTATTGACTTATAATTTATTTTAATTACTTATAATGCCTTAAAGGGTTTAACCCTTACATACATAACAGCGCTTCTATCACATTAACCCCCATCATGCTCTAAGATCTCAAAACTCCAGACTGTTGATAATCTAGAATAACTAAATCCACCAAAGGGGTTAGAGCTTTCTCATGCGTAGCACCTAAACTCTAGAATAGTCTTCCCGATATTATTTGAGAGTCATACACACTCTCCCAATTTAAAACTAGATTAAAGACACATCTTTTCAGCCAAGCTTTCACTTAATGCATAATATTCTCAAAGTCACTGAGTGGAGCTGTGACAAGTCAGAGGAGACCTGGCCCTCCCGGCTGAGACTGTTTTTTTTCTCCATTTATTTATCATTGGAGTTTGGGTTCCTTGCCACTGGGCAGTGTTGGCTTGCTCACCGGAAGTCCGCATTTATTAAATATTATTTACTAGAATGATCTTGCTTGTTCTATAAACACCATGCACTGTGCTATGTTTTACCTTTTCTGTATTTTTTCCTTATTTTCTCCTGTGAAGCTGCTCTGGTACAATGCAAATTGTGAAAAGCGCTGTATAAATAAAATTGAATTGAATTGCAGAGCGAGTAATATTTATAATATTTTTGGTTGAACCATTTCTTCAATTCTCATCTTGAGGTCTGAAAAAATGTAGTTCACATATTTGGCAAACCAAGGACAGTTTTTTCGCATTTTTCAAACTTTAGTTTGTGTGTAATATTGCTATTATAGCATAAATAATTCCTGCAAAAGGATAAAAGTCAAAGTTATATGCCAAGCGAGATATTGTCTTTAACAGAATTCACTTTTCAAGGATTACAGAGAACTGCTGGAATTGACTATAGCCATCTACTTCCTGAATAAATGATGTCAGTATTCCTATTGCTTTTAATAACTTCCGCCCTAAGGAATATGCCAAAAAAGGGTGAGACCTTCCTCAGAGAAGTGGAATAGCCAATGGAGTAGTGTTTGGTTATCAGAGATTGTAAAAATTTGACTGAGCTGCGCCGCTAAACTGCTTTCACATTCATCACAATCCTACAGCTGGTAATAAGAATTCATCTAAACACATTCTAAGATAACCAACGGTCAAATTACAGCTTCCATGATTTTAACATCGGCTGTGAAAGTTGTAATACACTGATATTGTGTGTGTGTGTGCGCATACCTCTGCCTACAACACTTCTATGAAACGTCATCTGAAGTCATGATTGCAGTCTCCTAGTCAATCTTCTTGTTTTATTTTCCAAATCGGGTCCAATATAAAAAGGCAAAACTAACCAGTCTATTAGTGATAACCAGTCTAATGCCATCCGGTCAGGTGAAATTTCCCTCGCCATAGTAGAAAAAAGCGATCTCTAACAGAGATTGACGTTTGACTATGCACTAGCAGACCTCCGTTACACTTCGATTGATCCGCATGTTTTTAACTGATGAAGTGAAGTTGATGCCAAAAGCCAAAGCTTATGAATTCACATGCACTGTGAGGAGGGCCGACCAATCACAACAGCTTGAGGAGCTGAACTCGCTGATATGGTAAGGGTGGGACATCTTCACACACACACTCTAAGCGGGGATCCAATCCCGACAGACCTTATCCAGTCGTTTCGTGAGAAGAGGTGAACAATAGACTTGAAATACGTGAAATATAAAGGTTTTTTTTTAACTATCAACATCCATTGTTACACCCAACACCCAAAAAACACAATCAAAGATTCGAAAACAGGGAAAAACACTTATTTTGTACCTATATAAAAAGCAAGCAAATTTTACATGTAAGAGAAGAACATTACAATGCCCAAAGGGGAAACAAACGAATGGATGAAAATAATGCTTCTTAACAGGAACAAGGTTGGACTGACATTTCAGTGGCGAGTATTCTGATTCATTTCTTTTGCTTATTTCTGTCTCTACGCTTTGGCCCACGGATCTCAACGCTGTAGGACTAACTGCCTGCTGGCCTGCCCCCACTTAGCATAAGAAAAACATTCTCTTTATTGTCCGCTGTTCAGAAGCAGACAGAGAGGACATTGCTCCCGTGTGATGCATTGTGCTAAAATTTGGCCACTTACTGTGTTGTTTGGCATCTTGTTGTCAGTGTACTTACTAGTTATAATGTCAGAAAAAGACTTTGACATGAAATTAAACCGTTCCTACAGTGCATTATAATCATGCTGTGGTACATAATGAAGTAGTTCACTCAAATTTAAGTGTTTCTCTTATAAAGTTGTGTTGTATCTGTAATGGGATATTTCAGGCAAGAAACAAAATTTCCCCATGTTTTACTTACCCTCAAGACATCCTAACTGAACTTTCTTCTTAAAGAATAATGCAGTTGAAGTTATAATACCACTTATCATTTTACTTCCAAGCGGTAGAATGAATTTTTGAAGCTCCAAGAAAGTGCATCCATCGATTACAGCACTGCTCGACACGGCTCCGGGTCTTAGCAAAGGTCTTCTTGAGCAAATCGATACATTTGTTTAAGAGAAATATCCATATTGACAGTGTTATTAAAGAGTATGTAGCATGAGATCATGAAAATTACATTTCATGCAGTCTGTTATGTTGCCGTGTTTGAAAGTAAGATGTCTGCCAAGTCCGAAGGGGAATAAATAACAAAGTTATTGGCTTGTCAAAATGGGAATCCACTCTGAATCACGCAAACAAGATGTGACCTAGTACCGCCGCGTATCTACGTCACAAGACACAGTCCCCGCCTACGTTTTGCTGGGACTACTGCGAAAAAATCATACTCCTCCCCCAAACACTGTCTCTCGTTCGTGAAGCGTGTGTTTCATGTCTAG
Source organism: Triplophysa dalaica (assembly GCF_015846415.1). Lineage (NCBI taxonomy): Eukaryota > Metazoa > Chordata > Actinopteri > Cypriniformes > Nemacheilidae > Triplophysa > Triplophysa dalaica. Next base: position 8,628,546 of record NC_079550.1, on the reverse strand, counting down.
AACCTGTGTTCTTCGTTGTGAAACTAAGTCTGTCTAATTTCAACTACCAAAGGAAGAACTTCTGATGGACAATGCTTATAATTCATTTTTCAAACGATAGCAAAGGAATTTAACCCCAGTGTTGTACTGTACGCGCGTCATTTCACCAAAGATTGCTTCAATAATCTTGGCGCGTTCACTGCATGGTTTGTGAAACGACTATCCTTGAAAGAGGGGCAATGCCAACTTTATTTGGACCTGTTAGCTCCACCGAATCTCAACCTGTAAGCGTGACTATTGATTTTTGTCTTACCTTCACAAAATATTTGTGTACATTATGTCTGTGTTTAGCAAATGCATATAATGCTAACATTAGCATGTACCGTTATTTCTGGGGTGTTACAGTTTGTTTATGTGGCTATTAACTCTGAGAGTTAATAGATTGAACAATTAAATTAGTAAAGTATTTATTTCAAGAACTGAGTCGAGTACTATCTGTATTGTAATAACAACTGAAGATACGAACACCGTACACTGCCGTGTCAACTAGTCCATGTATAATACTGTTACAAGAAAATTTTAAATGTCTTTTTTCCTACTGGCATCTGCAGAAGGATCAATATATTTTCTAAATACTTTCAACGTTTATGAACATAATAGAATGTTTTATGAAATTGATGAACAAAAGCACAACATGCATGTTTTCACACGGGGAGTTTTTATGACAAGAGTTGTCACATGCCACTGACAAACTGTTCCAGTCGTGGTGGAGTTTGTTGTGGATTAGCGTCTTCGGATGCTTGTTTGTCAGACTTGTGCTCTAACTGGTAAAGTAAAATCGCCGCCATCTCTAGCTACACATATAATATATATGACATCCAACCACCTGTAAACCGTTATCCTGTAATGATGGTAGGCGTTCCATTTGCGACACATGATGAACGCGTTTGACCAATCACAACAGACTACACCATCTGACCAATCACATGACACAAGGCTAGTGAATAGGAGGGGACTAGACGGATGAATCGCGGAACGAATCATTTGAGAGTCAGACAAGAAGTATGGTAAGAATAACTGCCTATTATAACGACATAATAGTGTTTTTACACCTTGTATATAGATAAACTTGTTGTTGGACACTCCATAAACCAAAGTAGGACCTTCAAAATCATATGCTACTGTAATAATATTTGTAAAGGGGAGGAAGAAAACGGGAACTGGCAAACAGTTAGACATTTAATAAAATAACAATAAAGTAAAAAGACAGCCGTGAGCCCCTCACGGATGACTGCCGGCGAATAACAAAGTACCACAACTAAAAGCCAGGCCAGGTCCTCTCTCATTGACGGTCCGGTCGCTCGTCCTCTTATGCTCCCCATCTCCTATGTGATACGAGACCGGTGTGCGTACAGCTGACACTAATTATCACTCACTCACCGGCCTCGACTCACGGTCTCGTCCCTCCTACTTCAGTACAGCTACTTACTCTTTAATGTTTATGTCTAGCTTCCGTTATCTCTCAGATGCGCATGAACCAGAGGCTTGTTTTTCTGGCAAATGACGGTGACGAAAGCCCCCGCACAGAGGAGGTGGCATCCTTTTGGAACAAAACGATTTCGTTTCATGCCAGTATAGCTTCGTTTCAATTAAAATAGAATGTTCGTCACCGGAACACGCCTGCGTCATTGCCTGAAAATACCTGTCCAGTGGACTGTGCACTGAAATATTGCACTAAAAGCACTGCATGAGTTCAAAACCTGGCTCGTGGGGCCTGTCCTGGCACACCCTCTCTCTCATCCCATAATTTCCTGTCTCTCTACACTGTATTGTCTAACAAAAAACTATAAAAGGCCAAAAAAAACATTATTAAAAAATTGGCCCGGCCAAAAGTGAACTTTGGACAGTTGATGTCACTCTCACAAAACCATTGAGGCATCAATGCAGTAATGATTGTAAATGCAATGTCATTTTAAATATTAAACATAATTAAGTAACACAAAAATTATCCTTAAACATAATCGTGGTCTCTACCTTGCACCATGAAAAACATAAAAATAGCAATTCATCATTTTTGTATTTTATTGCATTTTCTGTGTAAAATCTCTTAAAATCTCCAGCTGTGAGTGCATGTTAGATGTTCTACAAAAAAAAACATTGACAGAACAGATACAATATTTTAAAAATACTTAATCTTAAAAAGATATACTGTATACACTTCATAAATGTCTTATTATGTATGATGAGTAAAAAATTGCTTAAGCATTTATACGAATATATTTTAGCAAAATACTGTATGCCAAGGAATTGACATTTCTATGTAAACTGTATTGGTAATGAGATTTTGACTGCGAAACATCCCTACACAGGAGGATCAATAAATATTAGGAACTGACAAAACTGTAATCGATGTTTGCACCCATAAGAATTACCATATGTTATACGAAAGCTTGCACAATCCTCATTACAACTCACCTCTAGTTGCAAAAACACAGCCTAGAAACTGATCGCTCACTAGATGACATTGACCCTTCACATACATTCGTTCCCTGACACAAACACATCTTCAATTCGAATGCCTCTGCACATTTCGGTCTTGACAGGGATCTGTCAAAGAATCATTTGTCAAGATGTTAACGTAGTTGTAAATTACATACTGTAAGGTTGAAGCAAGGGAACTGCTGATGTGTAGTTCTTGACAAATAACATTCTACCTTCATCCTTTATCAGCCATGTTCAACGTGTCACATTAAGTCCATACAGGAAGTTTGCATCTCTCGCAATCGCCCTTGCTGCGCTTGTTATGCAAATCCTAGGGCCGAGAGATAAGAGACTGTCCCGCTAGATAACGCTAGCTCAATTTGCACTGTGCAGAATAGACCAGAGATGGATTCCATCTCATTGGCTGCCTATCACCATGGAGAGCTCTCTTGCAATCAGAGGTTTCTTTCATGTCTGGTGCATGTACGCCTGCTTATCTGTGTTTGATATATCAGATCCCGTAAAAGCAATGAAAACACTGAAAACATCTTTATACTATGAATTAAAGTTGACAATGTTGAAATAGTTTCTCCTATTGCAGTGTGATGTGCACAGACAACTATAAATAAGTCATTAGAGTTGACAAGAGTGTAAACACCTTGGCCCTATGGTGCTTTCACTACAGCTTAGTTTGTTTGAGTGTTGACATGTGAACGTCTGAGCCAATGAAACTTTTATGCCCCAGAGATTGCTCTATTAAAGTTCAGTAGGTTTGATGGAGTTCGCAGCCGTGCTTCGTTTACAATAGGTATAAACATAGTCTTGTGTTTATTCTAAAAGTGGTTGAACATAATGAAAGCAGAAATAAATGAGACCACATGTTACAATGCAATGAGGAGAGAGAGCTATAAATGAATATAGATTGTACAGGTTAAATAATACTATTTAAATTTGATGTGAAATCTTTAATATTGATTTTTGATTTCAGACTTGCCAAATCTGAGCTCAGTGACATATCTTTTGAAACTCTATATGGAAACATCTGTGAAATATCTGGGTCTTTATTCTCAAGAGAATTATCTGAGACGCAGGAGACTAAAGCAACAGTTTCCGTTTGCTCTATTTAATCTCAATGATGCGTTTGAGAAACTAAGAAATTAAAGAGATAATTTCTTTCATATGGACTGCTTTTTCGCCTTTTTGGAAGAAAAAAACAAAAACCAAACAGTTCAATTAACTTGTTGATTCAAATGACCCTTAGTAAAACCCCGCCTCTCTCCGTTCCTGTTGCAATGTCTGATAAGATTTTGTTATCAGCTATGCACTCCCAGGTGTAAATTTGTGCATTCAATATGGGATATAGTGAATAATTTCTGGAAAAATTACATGCTGATTTCAGAATGAAATGTGTGCCATATGCATTCGAGGATACGTTTCAGGATTTGAGATTACTAACAATAATTATACCCATATTTGTGTGCACAATAGCAGATAAAACTTTACATTAATTGTTGACTCGCATGATGCAGTATGCTACTATACTGTCACACAAATGGATGTATATGTATATAGCTAACCTAAATGTGGTGAATTAGGTTTATATTTATTCCAAAATTCGTAGTAATGACAATTTAGGATAGAGAGTAACTTCGGGCAGAGTTTTGGTCAGCCATGATCCTTCTTTGTGAAAATGAAAGTAAACTTTTAGTTCAGTACAGAAAAGCCTAACAGGCCATCAGGCAAAGCACATCTTTTCAGCTTCCTCGTACTTGTAAAATTTAAGTAATATATCAATAAATACAATATTCTGCCATAAAACACCACTTCCCGAACTCTCCAGTCTGTAATTTCTACATTAAAGATCGGGTACCACATTCAGTTTCAGCCAATCTCATATTAATCTTGAGTGGCTATACAGAAGTATTGCATACGTCTTATCTTCGAAGAGTATTTAGTTTGATCACATTTATAAAAGAGAGATACAGCAGTTCGATTATTTACGGAAAAACCTGAGCTGCTAGAGGTGGGATTAGTAGGTAGAGTGGGATGGAACTGTAGCAAAAGCAGGCATCATCACATTAATCCCTGCATGTTTTGTACATTATGCACGTACATGCCGATTGCCAACAAATCACAGATTTAACTTCGATCTCCGAATCCAGCGTTATATCCACTGTTTATATAACATCCATCACTGAAATGCAGTGAAGAAACAAACACACCTAAACTTCACTATCGCAAGAGTAACCAGCTGCAGCGCAGCCCATCTTGACAAGGCGCAGAGGACCTTGATGGTAAGTGGATCTCGCTCGTCGGTTGGCTCGAGGGCGGGATCTTTTGCTACGTCATACGTCTAACTGGTTTTTAACAAGTTGACCATGTTAAGCATGAGAAGCCAACACATTTAACATTGTAAACTGGTCAGAATGCATGACATAGCATGTTACCTCCACTTTAATGATCTCGTATTTGTATTGGTTTAGTTGTGACTCCGCTATTCTCCATTTAGTTATAACGTAATCATTGTTTATCGTCATAGAGTGATGGTCCATTATAGCTGGGTATATATCTCTCGTTTTTCAATTACAATAATTAAAATGCATTTTTTTTCATATTAATCACCAAAGGTCTACAACGGCAAGTTTTTTGCACTGGTTCGTTTGTCGGACAAAATGGCGGTCAGTCACGGGGGGCACATAATATCACGTTATGATTGGACAGATCGCTAGTCAATCAAACTGTTTGCGAAGGGGGCAATAAATTATACAGTTCATGAAATGTTTTTAATATCTTAATATTTAAATATAATAAAAAATAATCGAAGATTGAGGTTATGAAGAAAGCACTCTTGTGCAGATTAAAGAGTGTAAGACTGCATTAAATACATTTCTGTATTTATTCTATCTCAATGACAGTTCCAGCAAAAGCAACCAATGACAATGTGACACAGTTGAGTCTGCAAATAATAATTAATCTTCATGAAAATAAATCGTGAGACGACAATTCCTACCACCAGTGAAAGTACAGACAGTGTTCTGTTAAATTTAACAGTCCAATTTTAGCAAGCTAAAATTCATATCAACAGAGAGTTGATTTTATCCCCATCATTGTCCATTGTCAACTGTTTAACTAGCTCAACATGAAGTTTAGTTCATTACTACATCGAATCATTCACATTTTCTTATAGCTTCAGACAACAATGACTTTTACAGATGGCTTGGCTGTTCAAGTCCTCTCTGCAATTCACCAGCTTCTGTGAGCTGTATCAATATGAATTCATTTCCCTTCTTGACCTTACCGGGGGCTCATTACTGGACAAGCAGGGTCAGTCTGCGTTTGCAGAGTCAGGTCACGGAGCGGTTGGTCTCTAATGAACTGGATGCAGTTCAAACAGGCCCACGCCTTATCTCAGGCCTGGCCCATTATCGTTCTGCCAATGGCACTAACAGAGGTGCCAGTTATCTATATATCTGGAATAGGATAAATGTCCTGTAATATATAAAACATACATACAGATAGCGTGTGTAGTGAAGTTAAGGCTGTATGAAAACACTTCGCAAGCTACAGAATAGAGATGCAATATTATATGGACTAGACATGTGCCTTTTTTCAGTACTTTACACCTGGGTAGTAAAGGTGAACTGTAGTGTTATTGCGAGAATATCAAATAAGCACGAAGAAAAATGTGCCTTATCTTTTCCCTTGACTGTATAAAATAACACTTTGTTTATGCTGCGCAAGCGTCATACTATTGCAAGCCGATGCTGTCATAATTACGCTATAGTTTAAACACGTGTATAAACAGTGTTTGCGCCGCAAAATATGGCCGTGCGATTACAAATGGCGTAAAAAACATGTGAAAAACCACCTACAGCATCGTATTTAACCGCGTTTTAAGGCGCCCTGAAAAGCACCGCCTTTGGCATTTGAATCCGCAAAAGCGTCTTTTGATTGCAAAGAAGCATGTCTTATTCATGCCGTTTTGCCTGTTGTAAAATGAGCCCCTACCACTGATTTCCACAGCCAGTAAATATGCAGTGTTTTCACTCATGAACTGAGCCAGACCAGACCAATTTACCACTGATCATGTATTGAATGTACAGGATTACCTGACAAATTAACAATAAGCTATGCTTTCTATTTATTTCTTATTATTGGTTGATATTTGAAAAAGTTATTCAACATGTTTTTGACACTTTAACACTGATATTGGCTTATGTTTTTGTAATGTGTCATGATTACACCTTGATCACGTCTTTTCTTGGTCTAGGGGCGGAGTCATGGCATACCCTTAAATTGTGTGTGGAGGGAGAGATAGTGATCCTATTGGCTTGCTATACTCTCTCTCCAGTCTGCGTCTTTGTTACCGCCATCTAGCTTCCTCGTTAGCTTTCCCTCAGTGTTTAATCCCTGTCACCTGGTCCCTGTTAATTATCCTCTGTCTGTCTCCCCCATAAAACATCCTTGTGTCTATTGTCCTGTGTTCATTTGTTGTATTTAAATGTACTGCGTGACGTTGATTCCACACCTAGTCTTGTTGTTTCTGTTTGTTCCCTTTGTGAGTAATCGTTTTCCTAGTATACAGTGGGTACAGAAAGTATTCAGACCCCCTTAAATGTTTCACTCTTTGTTATATTGCAGCCATTTGCTAAAAATCATTTAAGTTCATTTTGTTCCTCATTAATGTATACACAGCACCCCATATTGACAGAAAAACACAGAATTGTTGACATGTTTGCAGATTTATTAAAAAAGAAAAATTGGACAAAGTATTCAGCCCCTTTGCTCAGTATTTAGTAGAAGCACCCTTTTGATTTAATAGAGCCATGAGTCTTTTTTGGGAAAGATGTAACAAGTTTTTCATACCTGGATTTTGGGGATCCTCTGTCATTCCTCCTTGCAGTTCCTCTCCAGTTATGTCAGGTTGGATGATAAATGTTGGTGGACACCCATTTTCAGGTGTCTCCAGAGATGCTCAATTGGGTTTTAGTCAGAGTTTTGAAGTCTCGAAGTCGATCATGTCTGAAGGCTCCGAAGAACAAAAAGTGAATGAATGCAGCACTCCGTTTCCCTTTTATACCCGGATATCCGGGTGCAGAGTCCGGCATGCAAATTTTATTCGCCAATTGCATTGGCCTTTTCTAAACTATTCAGAAGTTGATAGGTTCTCAAGACGAACCTAATATGTCGTTTCGACACAACGTTGAGAGACCGTCAGAAAGGGAACTGTGTGCAAAAATAGGCTACTAGGTTATTTTTCAGCATTCTTTTACTCAAGTACCTGTAATTTTCTAAGAAAACAGTACATTTCTGGGTGTATCCCTATCATTATTTAAATGCATTATGAAATGCAAAGTTTCTTTCACAGGTGTGGTCGGCATTCGCAAATAAATCCTTCCAGTCGATTCTTTCAGAATTGAGTAAACATTAGGCACACTGGTCTAAAATTGCTCAAATGAGTTTGAATCATTCAGTTCAATGCACTGAATCATCTGAAGCAGTTTCTTACTCGTAAAAGAGAACATGTATCTCATGCAATGCTTCCTTGTTCTTTGTGTTCATATGAACCTTCTATCTTTTGAAAACAAATAAAAAATGCATCCTGATTTTTGCCAATGTGTGTGTGTGTTTGTGTGTGTTTACGGCACACACGGTGCAACACGATCTCACCATCCAACTTGGCAAAACCACAATCAATCCTTCCAAAACAGCCATGACTCAATGTAAATGTGTGTGTGTATAGATATATGTAACCTGTCAAGACACGGCTACAAACGTTTGCAGAAATCTACACTTGATCAAATTGTAAAATCAGAAAGGAAATATGCTGATGGGTGTCTATAAGAGACTGAAACGAAAGTTGGAAATCCAGTAAATTTTCATCTGGACTGAAGAGTCTCCCCAGCCTGGTTATATATATAATGTTTTTGTCCAAAGAAGAAAGAAGGAAAAGACAAGTAGACAAAAATTTAAAAAATGAACCTAAACCTCAAATAACATTTAGTATTTAAAACACGTATTTTCAAAATCATTTGTTATTTTGTTATTAAAGGTTTAATTGATTCGTTTGTATGTAAATTAAATCAGTTTGAAAAGATCTGAAGAAATAAGAAAGCAGGGAAAAACGAAACTAACTGAACTAATACAATACGAAAACATTATGAGTTTCCCAGACAAAGATTAGCTAAATCCACGTCTAGATTTTACATAAATATGGATATTCAAGCCTTTTTTAAAACTAACATCACATAAAAACATTACAGTGCGCATCTTGAGACAAAACAATCGCATTGATATATTTTCAGATATGTCAGTGCATGTTGTTTTTAATCAAGACACCTCTACCAAATTTAAATTAGTATGGGACTAGATTCAAGCCCTATCAGGGAAGCTGTCCCTAAATGTTAGCGCACGTCACATGTTGAAAGCTCAACAAAAAGATTTAATATCATAAAACAATATGCTCACATACAGATGATTCCATAAAATGAATGCAAAACAGCTACATTTGATAAATTCTCTAACAGCTGACTGACAAATTATTCACCACAAATGATTAATATCAGTTTCCCCGTTGAAATAAGGGCAAGGTCTCTATGGACATATGCAGTACGGCTCATGCCTCATTAAAGAGAGCCGTTTAAAATGTTCTCCTGGTGGTTCATCCTCCCGCCCAAGGAAAAGAAAACAAGAGCGTGAAATAAAACTGCACAAGTTATGCCAATCCGGTCAGGAGAGTCTATACTGTCCAGTCGTTTAAACATGCAGATCAAAATTATGATGACATTAGCAGTCAACAAAACTGAAAACGATTGAATGCAATGGTCACTACAAAGCCACAAATGTGGCAGAGCATATTTATACTTGGTATTAACTCTGTATTTCTTTTAAAAACCTTAAGGGAGTCTTGGTCATTATACCAGACATGCCGGTAATGAGCATCACTGGCTGAAATCGAGCAATCACATTTTTTCTAAAGGTCGTTGTTAGCCTCAAAATGCTGGGCTGAATGAGAACATGTTATATCCCAAATCCATTCTCTCTTTCTCCCGCTCCCTCATACAGCCCTGTGCTCTCAGGCGGATGTCAGATGTCTTTCAAAACATCACTTTCTGACAGGAGGCCAGTGTGCCGCAGGAAGAAGCTTTCAAAGAGATGGGCCTCGGGCACCGGAGCTTCGGCCTGATTCGGCCCTTGAAAGAGGATCAGAAGAAGATGAAAGATGAGAGCTAATACCATAATAGATAAAATCATGATTGCTTTGTTTCTTAAGTGAGGCCAGATATTTCATTTGGCAAATGAAACTTTGACAAATTCATCAGACAAATTCTGCAGGTTTTAAGTTTTCTGAGGTTTGTCAGTTGTGTTGATACACGCATGAAGCAAGAGATAAAGTCTTCTGCGATCAGAAGTCAAGGATTTCAATAAAAACATGAGAGAGTCTTAGTCCGGGGGGCGCTCAGGAGTGCGGAGTCCGGGGGGACTTGACAGGGGCAGGCTTGGCTGCCTGCTGGAATGCCAGCTGAACCCGACAGGGTGGCCTTCCTGGCCTCGACCTCCCGAGCATAGTCCCGCAGAGGACGATGACGCTGGGCCGGGAACGGGCCACCTCGACCATGTGACTGGGAGACTAATGCCTCCCACCATACCGGGTTTATCGGGACACGGCCACCGGCTGGTTGAGAGACTGTCCACTATCCTGCCAGGTTGAAGTGCGGCTAGTTAGTTATGGCAGGAAATGGCAGGAGGAAAGAGCCCTGGCAGGCAGCGGTGCAAAAAAACACAAACTTAATTAAATATAAAACAAAAACCCACGATGGGGAGCAAACCCAGAATGGAAAGCAAACAGGAACAAAAGACTTCCCTTGAGGGGACTACAGGGAAATAAACAGGACACTAAACTTACACTAAACAATCATGACAAGACTAATCTACACGTAAAATAAGGACACAGGGCAAGGTAATCCAAGGCAAGGTACATCAAACAAAGCAAGGCACATGGCAAGGAGACATGCAAACATCGCAAAACGAACTAGCACAGGAGACCAAACACAAGGGCATTAAATAGGCGAACTAACAAAGGATAATTAACAAGGGACATGTGTCGGGGATAAAACACTAATGGAAGGCTAAACGGGGAAACGAGAGGGGAGAGGCCAAAGACGAGACCGGAGAGAGCCCATGCTATGTCAGAACCAACAATAACAAGCCTCTCTACACACTAGACCAAGAAAGATATGACATGGAGAGGAAGAATCATGACAGGTGGTGATGATATTGGTGAAAATCATGATGAATCTATGAAAATAATGACAGTTATGTTAATGATAATCATAGTCAATCATGAGGAAAATAATAAAACAGCAGTACTTTACTGACCAACCGCACATAGTAGGAGCCTAAAAAATCTCTAGGGCAATTTATAATCTTGTCACAAAATGAAATCTAATTAAATTTAATTACGACCGTTTTGGCATTCTAGAATCTCTCACAAAAGCCAAATCATGCAACGAAAATTAGACACGCTATTCTATTCATCGCTTCACCAGCTGATTTCTTGAGAATCGACTAAACGCTTTCATTTGTTTATTGTATTCCCCATTATTATCGTGTCGGTCTGTGCTCTCAGATAGGGTTATTGTCAGAGATAATTCAGAAAGGGCTGCTGTCAAATCATCTACAGAGCTCCGTTTGTGTCTTTGCAGAATGGACCAGCCCTCCATGGTTCCCATATCTCACGCTTTTTCAGCAGCGCTGTTGACTAGTGGTTTTCTCCTAACCCCAGTCCTACACTTACCAAATTTCACAAAAATATTTTGGGTGTTCCGCTGTGGCTTTAAGGATATCATTAACTCTGCAGGGTTTCGGCAGTGAAGGGTCACCAACAGGGATGATAGGCATCTACCTTTAAAGCATAGCAGCTTGACCTTGAGGTATGTCTTTTTTATTGTTGGAGATGAGTCAGTATACAAGTATATTGCCTTATTTTTGGATTTTGCCTGGGCCGGACAAATGCACTCAAAAGATGTATTTTTCATTAAAAATGAATGCATGCTGTGTCAGTATACTATACCCATATATATGTGCACAAACATGTGAAAACAGCCATGTGCGGAACACAGAGACAAGTAGACTTGCACATGGAATAAAGATATGTCCAAAACCTGTTGGCTTCCTTGCTGTCTAACACACAGGCAGCTTTCTTCAAAGGTAGCATTGTGACACAATTGGAACCTCATGAGATAATGATTTGGAGTACTCTACATAGGGAGCAACACCATCATTTTCAAAACGGTTGTGTTAAAAACAACAATCTCTGTGTCTAGTTAAGGACAACACATTTTGTGTAACAGCTAACGCAACCTTGTATTGTCTCTTTAAAAAAAATTACCACAGAAAAACACAAAATGACTCATACTGTCTTTAAAAACAAATAACGTGTGAGTTCATTATTAAATTACATAAATATTATTCATGTCTTGTCCACAATCTAAAACGATAAGGTTTCTTAGGAATGAAAAAGTTACATTTTTAGTAACATTTGTTATTTTGTTAAAGAATTTTTAACATTCAAGTTTTAATTCAACCAGTTTTATGTAAACAAAAAAAGATTGAACAGATCCATCACTGAAAAATAAAACTGACTTTTAACACAAAAATATAAGAAAATTATTTACATACAAAAAATAGATTGCCATAGCTCTACGATATATATCTTATGATAATTCAGTATATTGTCATACCCCTACAACTTTTCAATATCTGTGACACTTAACGTGTTAAAGGGATACTTCACTCAAAAATGAAAACTCTGTCATCATTTACTCACCTTCGAGTTGTTCCAAATCTGTATAAATGTATTTGTTCTGATGAACAAAGAGAAATATAAGAATGCGAATATCCAGACAGATTTTGTGTGTATGTCTTCAATTTTACCTGGTCTGTCTGGAAATGGCAAAAGCCCTTATAAAGGAGGCAGTGTAGATCATTGTAGGAATGATCATGTTAATATTTTGTATATGAATGTACGGGGCCCTTTAAGAAACGGAGCACGTTGTCTGCATTAGGTGTCAGTGTGCTACGTCACTGTTTCATTACGAGCACCCTGAGGTCGTGCTGGAGCACCTGGTACTAAAGGACTTACAGTTAACCATGTCTACGACTACTGTGATTTAATCCGAGACAAAAAACAGGCAGCATGGCACATAGCCTGCATTCAATTTGCCTACCTTTACTAAGCTTTAATAGTAGGTACTGTGTTTGTGTTGAAATTGTAGGTACCTTTGAGTTTATGGCAAAAGAGATTGCACATACTCATAGGAAGAGGAAGTGGCTGTTGTTGCCTAGACAACATTGTGGCTAATAACTGTCACACAAATCAAAATACAATTCTTCTTTCCATTACATTTATCATTTGGTAGACGCTCTGATCCATAGCGATTTACATTGCATTATACTATACATTTGTTTCGAAGAATGTGCAATCCCTGGGATCGAACCCATTACCTTGGCAATGATAGGTATTTATTCATTCATTATTTTGTCTGTAATGACTATATATTTACATTTGTCAATTTAGTGATGCATCAGTTATATAATTTATTAATGCTGTGGAGCGTCGCTAAGCTCTGCATACTTTAGTTGTGGGTCAGAGTGTGCATCGTTCTGTACTTCGAATTTCTTCCTGAAGTAGTTGACCAGACGTGAATCTTTGGAATACTATTTTCAACAAATTACGATTTAGGACATACTAATTCTACTTTTGAATACTATTAGGACAGATAGTATGCTGATTGGTATTGTGTTCCATGCTTTTAGAAGTCTTGAGTTTTAGTTTGTTGTTTTAGAGCTTTTGTGAACATTGTAAATAATCTTATATTATTTATATCACTTGTTTGACTCATCATTTTAACTCTGTCGTTATCTCACACCATCTAATCTGACCCCTTTTTAAATTGTGTTACTTAGTTGGTTAAACTGATTGCTACAAAAATGTCATCTTTTGTGTTCAACAGAAGGAAAAGTAATTTTTCCTTTCATGGGAGTCAAAGGGGGCAAGATATGTTTGGTTATAAGCATTCTTCCAAATATCTTGCTCTGTGTTCATCATAAGTGGAACATATGAATTTATAAAAATTTGGAACAACTCGAAAGTGAGTAAATGATGACAGAATTTTCATTTTCGGGTGAAGTATCCATGTAAAGGCATTTTACAAAGCATTAACAAAGCCTTGCTTTCATTGAAAGCTACAATATACACTAGGAAGCATTCTTAATATATTCAGGAAGAACTAGTCGTTGTGTTTTGCAAAAATGTAAAGATTCTGTGCCAGCTATAGTTGTCATCATAAAAGAGTTTGATGCTTTCCATTCAAGTGTTAGGCAGAATTGACAAATGTACAAATGCAAAAAGGAATTTTTGGGGTAGTTTTGGACTGTTAGACCTCACTGTTTTTATTAACAAAATGTTTTAACAAATATTATCACATCAAAAGCATAATTAAATATTCTGAGATAAATGTTTATCCCATTGAACTGACTCTGTTAGACTTTAAGATCCATGGCAGGGAACGTGTGCATGTCAACATTACATATCCTTCATTAACCTTCATTGATCGAGACCGCATATAGATCACTGAACATTCAATAGATTCTACCAGGATTATATTGAAGAAACAGAACACAGTTAGTTTTTCCTTTAAGGAGAATGCTTGCATGACTGTGAAGAGAGTGTCTGTGTTCTATAAGCATTTGTCTGAGTAATCTTCATCATAGATATATGAACAGAGAAATAGGGTAAAGGAGAGTTCAAGTGGACAGACAGGAAGAAAGATTTTGAGAGATAAAGTTTTACTGAGAAAATTAAGAACTGTGTCGTATTTCCCCTTCTGGGGATTATCTGGAAAACCAATACAAGCCGATCTGTCACATTAACTTTTTTTCTACGTCAAGTGAGGGCTAAATAAACCAGATTTCTCATTCAGTTTTATTTGCTTGTTTGTTTTCTTGTTTTAATTATTCATGTAATTTATTTCTGATTATATCCATTGCATGGTTTATTATGAGATACATGGAATGGTTCAAACATCCAAGTGTGGATTTTTTAAGAGTTTTTTTATATTTTAGGGCTGGTACTTTATGGCGATTCATTATTAAAAACACAATTATTATTATATGCCCTCTAGTCTGTATATATATTGAAATAACGTTTTTTTCTTACCATCAGAGCAACTTCATCTTCAAGAACCGTGTTCAAGTCTACAGCCCCTGTGATTACACGCAACAAGCCCCAAAACCACATTTACAGACAGCAGTCTGGTACAATCTTCCATTATTCACATTTTCATACATGGAAAATTATGCAGTAATATAACTCAATTGATCTAAGTATTTATATCACCGCCACATTTTTTTATTAGTAATATCCTATAAAACATGTCCACGGATTATTTACATGGCTGTAGTTTACGGTCTCGCACTAATCTTCTTGTGAGATAATCGAGCCCTCCTTTGATCCGGCCTCCAAGGTGAGGTTTGGACAAAGTCCCCATCAGCAATTTCCTCTCATCGATTCTCCTGTTGTTCACTAAAGCTCCGGAGGCTTGTTACAGCTGGCCCAGGATCAGTTAACCTGGCATGCGTCGCACATACAAATGCAGCTGAATGCTACAAAGCAAACCGGACTTGAACATCCAGAGCAATTGAGAAAAGAGGTCTCCTGATCTGGCGTGTGGGGACATGTGCTTTTGCTAATCCTTTTAGAACTCTTCAACACTGTGAAAGGCCTGGTGGAATATTCATGGGGTAATTAGAGGAATGCTAATTAATTCCTGATAAATTATTAACAAATTACGGACACACGTGCTAACATCTGTTTGTCTTGAGGTTGCAGGTTGGGTTGAGCTATTTAGTGGTGCTGCACTGCATTCTAGTGGCTGAGGATGATATTGCATCACATGTATAAAAAATAAACCTTCATCCACAGTGACTTAACATTCCTTCAGATGTGATTATGAATTTGCTCATCTCTTATGAAATCAAACATCTCATTCATGCTTTACACCAATTAGTATTGGAATATTGAGCATGTGTCAAGAGTGCTGAGAAATGTTTCTTTTCATATTGTTAAGGGCGTCAGAAGTGCAGCATTTAGTTCATATTAATTGTTGGCGTTTGGTTTTTATCAATGTAAGATTCACAGCTCTCAATTTAAAATCACGATGAGTAATGAAATGCCTAAATCTTACGAAAAACGACCGATCAGGTCTTAGCTGCACAAAATTACAAGAGTAATTCAAATTCCTTTTTATTAACCAGTTTTATCTTTTAAATTGTGGTGAATATTTTAGGGTTGAGCATGATTAAGTAGATAAGGAGAGATGGAGAGGAACCCGGCTGATTAATACAAGCCACATAGATAAAAGTACAGCAAATTCCTAGACTGCATGCTGTTACAACCATCAAGTTACACCTGGTTCAGTGATGAATAAGGGGAGTATCATTTTCTCTTATTGAGCTTTCACGGCAAAAAAAACTACAGTAATAACTACATTAGTTTTGATGATACAACAGCAGACATGATGTTATAACCGAAGGTCATGGTGGAGGTCAGGCCATGCTAACATCTAGTTATTGATCACATGAGCACAGCAAGTCAACGACTACTCAACCTAGTGCTCATCAAAGTTTTTCTCAGATATATAAAGAAGAGATGTTCCTTTAAAGTCGTGAGCTCAGTTGCTGAGCAACAACATTCTCCAGGCATAAAACACAGATGTGAAATAGACTGATAATTAAACAAACCACAAGGATCTGCTTTCTTAATTGGGTGTTAAATGTCTGCAATTTCACAGACTCCTGGCATGTGGCTTGGTAAAAACATTGGGATTTTAAGATTTACCAACTTTGCATAATGATTCTTTACAGGTGCAGGATAAAATAGACACAAACTTTTCTTTACTATCAGTCTGTCAAGCTGTCAGAGAGAGCAACACAGACTGCTACTGTAAACTGTGGAGAGATCCTGACTCTCAATGACTGCATTGCTCCTTGTAAGTCTGGTTGTTGAACTGCACACAAATCCACAATATTGCTTAAAACTATTCTGTAAAGGCATCGTTACAATCTGTGACTTGAACAAGTGTAAAAACAAAAAGAAAATAATAGCTATCACACACACAACATCTTTACTGTCTACTGAAAAAAAAACCCTAAGCATGAATGCTATGTTTGGTAGGTAAAAACCCAGAGTTTTGTTTTCTGTTTTTGTCTGTTTTATGGTTGTCTTTGCATTACAGTCTTTGTGCAGCAGAGGACGCTATAACGCTTATTATATTCTGTAAATTGTATACTTCAATAAGAACTGTGAGTTTAAAGTGACTTTCTGTAGCTATTAAAAAGTCTGAAAGCATAAAATGAAGGTTGTGCCAGACAGTTCCGTGCAGACGCCTTTTAAGGGGCAGGTGCTCAAAGTATAAAATATTTGCGAGACATTTCTTGATGATATTCGTTTCAATAGAAAGGCATATCTATTGATATAGCACCCAATGATGCGATGAAGTTTTGAAAAAGTAAAGGAACATAAAAGATCACTTAAATGTTACAAATATTTTCTATTTTCTAATGACCTATTAATAACAGGATTGGTTTAGAAATTGACATTGTATTATTAAATTGTCCATACCTTAAGGATTTTTCCTCTCTGTACATAATAATAAAGAACAGTTATAGCAAACTCTGTGTAGGACATGGTCACTTTTGGAAATAAACGTGGCCCCTGTATCGTGCATGGCATATTGTGTTGTATTGTAAGATTGTAGGCAACAGGCTTTTAAACACTGTGGGCTTACAGTGAGCAGCTGATTCTGAGGCGGTTGCTGGAGATGTTGCTGCTGATACTGCTGGAGGTCATCTGAGACTATAGAAATGAAAACGAACATGGGACATATATTAGATGATCAAACAACTGGTGTGTGACCATGACAGGATGTAAAGATTGCTGAAAGTCTGTGGAACAGGCTCACTGTGACTGACCTGCAGTAGTGCTGCAGACGCTGCCAAGGGTGACTGCTAGAAGAAATAAGAAGGAGATGCATCGTGTGCAGAGGCTGCTATAACAAGAGCTGCAGGTAAAGAAAATAAGATATGTGTGTGTTTCTTGCTTGTGTGTCTAAAGTATGCAAATTTGTGATCATGATTTCCTATATTGCATTCTGATAATATAGTTGAAACTGGAATCCTAAAACCAAATACAAATAACCACCATCACTCTGCACATTGGTGTCAAGTCAGGTATATTATTCTTTTTATATTGTTATTGACATTGATTTCCAGAGGGATATTATGGAGTTTACAGGCTATGGTGTTTTTTCTGTTGTTGTAGGAAAAAAATATTTTTGTCATTTTAAAAAAAGAATTATATTCTAATCCTGTTCTGAATTTGAATGGTAAAGACAGAAGGAGGATGAAAGAATGTTGTGCTCAAAAGTTTACACACCCCTTGCAGAATCTGGAAAAAGCTGAAACTTTTGGAAAAATAAGAAGATTTTTTAATTGAGTCCTGTCCTGAGCAAGTTATTTCACTAAATAAATGTTAACATAAAGTTCACACTAAAGAATTATAACAGCATTTCTAAAAAGTGCAAAAGTGCAAAAGTTTAGACGCCCCTGATTCTTTATACTGTATTATGTCTGCCAGAGAGGTGCCCTGAGCCAGTGCCCACGAGGAGGCTGTACCCCCTGTGGAGTGAGCTCCCACTGATAGTGGTCACGGGTGATCTTGGGATTGGTATGCCGTCATAAGGGCGTCAACATTCCAGTGCGCTTCTCTCTGTTTGGAGACAGCCCTCCCCTTCTGCTGACCTCCAAAACAGACAAAGGGCTGATCCCAGCTCCATAAGCTCTCCGTGTGGTCCAAGTAGAGGCGCAGTGCAGGTACTGGAAACAACGAGGATGGGGTCTTCCTCCCCGGGGTCACAGGATAACGTGAGAATCACCAGGACTGAATTCTAGGCAATCAGGGGACACAGAGAATACTTGTAGGTATCCTACCCCCTTGATGGAAGTGAGTGCCATCAGGAGAACGGTCTTCATCGTTAAGTGAGGAAGAGCGGAGGTCCTAAGAGGGTATGGAGCGTGGAAGAGGCGGGTTCCGCCTTCTCGTGCACCTTAGGAATCTAATGATCAGGTTCTGATGTCCCAGATACTTTCCAGCAACTGAGTCGTGATGAGCGGCAATATCGACTACATACACTCTCAGTGTGCCAGACATGGAGGTTACAGAGGTCTGGCCTGGGATGCCACAACGTGCCCTTCCACTGAGGATGCAGGTCCTTCTTCAGGGAAATCGGCCAGGGGGAGTTGTTGTCAGAAGCATTAGGTCTTCAAACCAAGTCCTGTTGGGCCAGTACGGCGCAACTAATAGCACTTGATGCTCCTCTTCCTTGACCTTGCACAGGGTCTCTGCAATGAGGCTCACTGGGGGGAAGGCGTACTTCCGCTTGGAAAAAATAATATTTTAAACATGCTGCTGAAAATTATGTTAATTTCTAAGCACTCAATATTTGGTCGGGTCTCCTTTTGCATGAATGACTGCATCAATGTGGTGTGGCATGGAAGCAATCAGCCCGTGGGACTGCTCATGTGAAATGGAAGCCCAGGTTGCTTTGATAGTGGCCTTTCGGGTCATTTGCATTGTTGGGTCTGTTGTCTCTCATGTTCCTCTTGACAATACCCCATAGATTCTCTATTGGGTTCAGGGCAGGCTGGTTTTCTGGCCAATCAAGCATAATACCACCTTGGTCATTGAGCCAGCTTTTTGTACCTTTGGCAGTTTTGACAGGTGCCAAGTCCTGCTGGAAAATGAAATCAGCATCTCCGTAAAGCTTGTCAGCAGAAGGAAGCATGAAGTGCTCTAAAATATTCTGGCAGATGGCTGCGTTAACTGTGGACTTCAGAAAACCAAAGTCCATTGGACCAAAGTCATTTTCATATGAGAGTAAATTTTGCATTTTATTTGGAAATCAAGGTCCCAGAGTCTGGAGGAAGAGTGGAGAGGCACAGAATTCATGTTGCTTGAAGTCCAGTGTGAAGTTTCTTCAGTCTGTGATGATTTGGGATGTCATGTCATCTGCTGGTGTTGGTCCACTGTGTTTTCTGAAGTCCACAGTCAACGCAACCATCTACCAGGAAATTTTCCAGCAGTGATCCCTCGATTGGTGTATTTGGGATGATTGGAGTGGTGTGGTTTTGGGAGTGCATATGTGCAATCGTACCCAGCCCGTTCCTCCATGTAGGAAGCCTCTGCCCCCAGTTTTGGGTGTCTTTTATTGTGTTCTTTTCTCCTTTCTCAATTCACTTGGGGTGGCGTTGTGGCTATATGAGCCGGGTGTCTTTCACCACGCTCCTCATGATGCTACATATATAGGTGAAACGGTGACCTATCACCTAGGTATGGTGACCCTTACCCAAAATGTGACCTCTGCATTTAATCCATCCCGAAAGTAGTGAACACACCCGGAGCAGTGGGCAGCTGTCACTGCAGCGCCCCGGGAGCAAGTAGGTGTGTCTTGCTCAAGAGCAGCCCTGGTCCTAAGAATCGAACTGGCAACCTCCTGGTCACGATTCCGACTCTCTAACCATTAGGCCACAACTGCCCATGACTGATATTCTAATTCAAATATAATATATGGGTTTCATTTCTAAAATGAGTGACAAAAAATATTGACATTTTTCATGATATTCAATTTTTTTTAGATGTACCTGTAGCCTGCACGTGCCTGAGATGTTTGCAATTTGCATAGATTACACCAGCTGCAGCTGCTCTCACACACAACACATTCAATGAACACTGCCATTTTTGCATTCAAGCATGACTTGTATAATCACATAGATGAAAATGCCAGCTCATTTAGTTTAAACATCTAGCTATTTGGTCATCATTGCTATTACTATGTGGTCAGTAACAAATGATGAATCTGATGAATAATTCAACCTTTAAACACTTCGAGATTCAGATCGCTGGATAACAGCATGTTCTAAAAGATTATAATTGCACACAAGGGGGCGATAGAGATCCCTATTTCAATAAAAAGCAAGCATAGTGTTTTCTTCTCCAAGCTCAATTAAAACCAGACTTACAATTTTCAAATACCTCTTTATTACTCTCTGACATATTTCATTGTTTTAAACTACAAGGGACTAGCTACTAGTTTTATGTCCTTCTTCAGGAGTGTCATGGTTACAGTATGTTTCTCTATTTTACTTATTTGTTTAGTCAGTGTAACTAAAAAACAACTAAAACGAAAACAGAAAGCTGTATTTACAGCTCTGATAAACCTTTTATCTTTCAGCAGAAGTAAGCTTGTGGTATTTTGTTTATGAGAATATGCATGAGTGTAAAAACGCACCATTGTCAGAGGGCTTCACGTGTAGGATGTGGTTGAAGTGTTTCAGATACAGATAGCCAACTACAGAAAGTGTGTCAGAAAGCGCATCGCAATGCTCATTAGACAATGGAGTAAATACTGTTTAAGTAACACTACCCTTTGTTCCTTATATGTCAAGCGATGTGGTACCTTTTCACAGCAATATTCTGTTTCACAGGTAAGCCTATGCTGATTTTTATTATTATTACGTGAGCAGTATAACTAACTTTTTATTAAATTTCCACCCTTTCTGATGGACAGCATATGGAACCCATGCTTGCGTGATGACAAGCCCAGACCAGAGGGTTGTTGTTGGAACAGATGTCTGTTTGCTGTGTAATTTCAATCAATGTCCTGGACATCTGGACCTCAAGTCTCTTAATGTGGAATGGGAATTTAAGGTAGATATATTTAAGCACAATTTTCCTCAAACATTTGTCAAAAATGCTCATATTGTTTTCTCCTTTTGTAAAAGCAGGGTATCTCATTTGATCCTAAAATAATCTCCTACCAAATTGGGAATCATACCGCATCAACTCCTGGTCACCATGTGCTGCATCAGGGAAATGTGAAGCTGGGGAGTTTTGATATTGTTCTCCATTCAGTGACGCATGAGAACAATGGAACTTACATGTGTAAATTGCGGCGTGATGGCGTTTTCTACAAGAATTATACACAGCTTATTGTCCACTCAGGTAGTAAAGTTTAGTTTGTGTGTACTTTTCTATTTGTTTGCTTGTTACTGTTTGTTACTTGTGTGTGTAAGTTTATCTCAAATACTGAAAATAGTTACTTTCATGTAATGGATAGGCTACACAATTTCTCTGTCATTTGGTAGAACCAATGTAAAACAATAACAATGATATTTCATCAAGTGCCTTTTAATAGTAATTCAAATCTATATTTATGAACTTGGCAGCACAGACAAACAACATAGGCATCCAAGTAGAAGCCTGTTCAATGTAAATAAAATGCAAAAGTCAGGTGGTGCCTTTAAGAACTGATGGAAGGGATTGAATGAGGAAGTAAGCATTGTATGCATTGAAATGTTAATTAACAAGCAAAACTCATCTTAACACATTGTTTCTAACTCGAAAATATGAATTAACTTTAAAGGATTTTTTAAAATACATATTTCCAAGCATATTTTGTCTTTGAGCTACATAGTAAATTGTCCAGTAAAACGGGTTACATGAGGTGCATGAGATACAATTATTGTAAAACTAGTGTATAGTAACTACCTATATTAGAAATCAATCCCTACAGTCAAAGCAATGTCAAGTAATGCCCCTTTTAATGGTTTCAAGTCTGTTTTAATGCTAAGTTACATGTTAAAATAGCCACGCAATACACAATAATTGCTCATTTAGCTTTAAACATTTTCTGTATGTCTCTTATTTACTGCATTGGTATTTAAATCTGTATAAATAAATAATTCACTCAAAAGTTAATATATTGTTAATTTAATATTTGTGCTTTAGTTTACTAAAACTATTTTAAACATATACTTTGTTTCGTTTAATTAAACGGAAGAGTTCCAATCTTAGCTCCTCTCCTCTTCTAAATTCTTCAG
The DNA here is from genome assembly GCF_015846415.1 of Triplophysa dalaica. Taxonomy (NCBI): domain Eukaryota; kingdom Metazoa; phylum Chordata; class Actinopteri; order Cypriniformes; family Nemacheilidae; genus Triplophysa; species Triplophysa dalaica. The sequence continues at coordinate 8,606,088 of NC_079550.1, read as the reverse complement.
CTCCAATGACCAGAAGAAACACTCCAGGTGTTAACAATGTGGAGACGCATCCTCCCTGGTGGGTGGCAGTGGTTTCGGTGGCTGGAATTGTGCTTCTCATGGTTGCAGTGTTTTTTGGGAGGAGAACTTGCAGGTCCCCCCTCCAGAGAAAGGATATCTTAAGGTACCGTGTCATTGATAACACACACTTTGCAGATACAGTATAGAAGATGGCGGATTTATCTTATTTTTTACCTTCATTTTCATCCAGGCAAAATAGAGCTGAGGATGAAACCAGTGGTCAGACTGCTGACATAAGATACAAGGTAACATATCTGTGAAACTTTCACACATCTGCTTTCATTGCCGCTCTTAGTTTCCCGTCTGTATTTGGTTTCATGCTATTTTAAATTATATAAGAGGTTCACTACTGATGTTCATGTCTAGAAACCGCTATGTGGGCTTTAAGTATGAAATGTAGTGCAGGTTGGTCACCCGTGACAAAGTTATGTATTTATTTATATCTGTGAATTAAAAAAGACCTTTGAGAGTTTCCAGATTGCACTGTAGTTTCTAATAAAAAAACACAACATTAAATAATCATTAAATGGCACTTTGACTTGATTCATTTAACGCCAAGGTATATTATAGCACAAAACTAATAACACATGGTTATCTACGGGTGTATTCTTTGATAACTGGCTGTCTATACATTATTTACATGTTACGTGCAAATATGTGCCCTGTTTGGTGAGTTTTTAATCATTTTAATACATGCAAGGCTTATTTTCCATTTTACTTCATATTCATATTTGGACAACAAAATACAAGGTTTAAAATTTGAAATATGATGAATATAATTTTTTTATATTTTACATGTTTCATAATACAGGTCACAAACAATTCTGCGCCTGTGGTTGACATGGGGACTCAACCCAGCACCTCAAATGCAGACAATGTTTACGCTATGGTATGTAAAACATTTGCGTGATGATTTGTGAATACAAGACCCTCATACCAGTACAACTTATAATATTAATTTTTTCTATGAAAGAAGTAGTTCACTTCAAAATAAGCCCCGTTGACTTTCCATGGTAATTTATTGCTTTATTGGAACATGTGTGGTACAGAACCCAAATATCCATTCAGATTTTTTAAGGAAACAATACTATGTCTTTAGGCCAAACAATTTAGGAACTTCAACCAATTTTAGAGTTTCCTTTTTTCCGCCTCATGCTCATAAAGCATGCTCATGTGTCCAGTGTCAGTCCTGGAGGGCCACAGTCCTGCAGAGTTTAGCTCCAACTTGGCTCTACACACCTGTTCGGTGTGTTTGATTAGGGTTGAAGCTAAACTTTGCTGGACACAAGCCCTCCAGGACTGACTTTGGACACCCCTGTCATTTGTTTTGTGTTTGAAATCCAGGTCACAAACTGTTCTCCACCTATTGTTGACATGGACACTCAGGCAAGCGCTCTACATGCAGAAAACATCTATGTTAACATGGTATGAAAGATTTTCACAAGACAGTCTGTTTACACATATTTGACCATTCCATTTCCAGTATTTGCCATCTTTTCTTCAGCTGAACACAGACAATATTCTCCAGAGATATTTCCCTTCACTCGCTGTAGGTCCATGCAATAAAGCAAAATGTGAATTTAATAAAATGGTAAAAGCCCTCATAAAAGTTATAGATTTGACTAAATTGGATTTAAAAATGTCTCCTTTAAGTGAAACAACAGCTTTAAGACAACAATTCACATTTTACATTTCTGTAGTAAAATTGCATGTCCTCCAAATATAAGTGATCAGGATTTGGAGCTATTTCATTGTGATTAAGGTTTGTTCTTATAAAAGGGGTGGAGCTTAATCAAATTTGTTTTGTGTTTTATTAGGATACCAACTATTCTTTCCCCGGGCGACAAATGGCCTGTAAATCCAGCACTCAAAATGCAGACAACATCTATGTTACAATGGTATGTAAAACAGTAATGGTTCTCCTTTTATGGAATGACTCGCACATCAGTTCCTTGTATAGTGACAAATAGCCTCATTCACCCAAATTTTGTCAAATCCTTAAGTTGTTCCAAAACTGTATAACAATCTTTGTTTTGTTGAACACAGCAGAACACAAAATGCAGAATGTGGCATTCTAAACATTTCTGGGGCACCATAAGTAGTTTTTTCCCTATTTTTTAACCCAAAACAGTTTGGAAACATTATTTGTGTTCAACAAAATGACAAATGTAATTGTTGTTTATTTAAAGAAGATATTTGTGATATTTAAAGATATTAAGAGTTCATGAGGATGAGTAAATGATTATTATTTTTTGGGTGAATTATGATGTCCATATGTCTAATACAATCCTCTCTGCATATGTAAACTGGATTACGACTATTGAGTTGATGTTACATATCAAATAACAAAATATGTGTGTGTTTGTGTGTACGGAACTAGCGTGGTTCCCCATTGACTACAAATGCTGCCGTCAAGCCAAACCGGAACCGACGTCCTCCTCCCTCTGACTTGAAGCCTGATGACAAGGAACCTGTATCTGCCCATTGCCATCAATTTATTTAGCATCATTTAGTGTAAAACTAAATTACAGATGAGTCATGCGCAGAATTTTTTTTATACATAGACAGTGAAAGCAAATTGCACTTTTGAGATTTAGTAAGAGTATGCTAGCTACATTAGCACATGTCACCTAAGAATACCTGCAAGGCATTAGAAAAAATAGTCGCAACTGCATTAAAGAAAATAGAAGCTATTTCATAATAATTGCATAAGCAAAGTCATAATGTTGCCCATATGTTGCTTTAGTCACAGTGTATTTATAGGCATCCTCAGGTCTCTGACATTCATAAAATAAACCACATAATTGATGGTATCCCTGTATAGTTTTTCCCACAAATTAAAACATGAATAAAGCAAATCAGTATTGATGTCCATTTATTACATTTTTTGTAAGTGCCATATCTGCATGTTGATATCATTATTATTCAGCCGTCTTGATGTCCTTTGTGATCATTAGTCATGTGTCAACAGTGGTCAGTGCTGTTTAGATTTTGTACATCTTTGGGCATCTTCAGCCACTCAAACTTACCTCTTTTTCTTCTCACCAGCATTAAATTGCTTCTTCTTCCAACAGGCCCACCCACGGTTTCTCTTTCTGATAGGTTACCAAAGAAACCCACCTGCTGTCTTAGTTTTATTACGTGGGAGCTTGTATTTGCAGTAATGCAGCATTATTATTTACCGGTTAACCATAAAACATCCACCACCACCTGTATGTTTTCCTTTAGCACTGCTCTTTCCACTGCACTTTGATGTACACTGGAGAGAAGATGGCGAGATGCTCCATCCATCTGTTTTTGGTTTAGCTGCAACGGCCGCATGATATTTTCTTTCTTCCTGAATGAAGAAGGAAATTCAGTTGAGATGCATGATGACGTTTACACTTGTTATGTGACACTTTAGCTGTTGATTTTTATTAAAATATTATATAAAAATCAAATCGGAGGGTTTATTTGAAGCCTTAATAATCCATGCACTATTGATAAACCGCAACCGTAACATCAAGCAGTTCATCCTCTACAGACACTGCCAGCCCACTAAAGCACAAAACAAAAACACATTCCGCTCTTTTCTATGATTGTAACAGAGAAATAGATATCAGGCGTTGTTAGTTTATTTTTTTTGCATTATTATTATTTTGTAGTTTAGCGTCAGGGGAGAAAATGCACATTTTATTACAGCCTGGGAGAATGCAGCGGATGGAAGCTTTGAAGTTATCCTGTGTAGCGCTGGTGATGTTTTTGGGTAAGTACACAAAAATCGCTTCTATTATGTACAAAAATCAAACAAATACAATTATTTCGTTAAAATGATAAAGCATTTTCTATGTTTGTGTGTATGGGGAAATGAGAGGGCGCCTTGTGTAGGCTATATATTGACGTGCGTGCGGATCATAATAACGCGTGAAGTTCAACATGAGAATCGGTGTCATACATAGGTTTGATTTAAAATAATATAGCCTACATCAACCAGTCAAACAGACTGCTCTTGTTTCTTCCTGCACGCAAACCATCTTTGCCATTATCAAGCAAATGCTCTAAAATCAGAAATGTGTCAAACACCATGATGTGTGGTTATGCTGACGGCCTTAACACACAGAAAAATGACTACAGGTTCCCTGTTAGTTACAGTATACAAAAAACCTGTAAGATGTCTGTGTTAGTGAGCATCTTCAGCATCATTACTGCGCCTATGCTGTTGCTATTGGATGAGCGTCATAAAACGCCATTTAAAGGGGTCATGACATGCTTTTATTCTCCATAAGGTCATAACAGTATTACATTACATGTGGACATTTCTACAATATTTATAAAGTGCATTCATCAGTCTTAATTTAGCCATACTAGATATGTTTTCACCTTATGTCTCTCCATCATCTGATGAAAAGTCAGGCTTTTTAACATATTTGCATAACAACTATAATTGTTCCCTTCAAAGTTAATTAAGATACACAAAATAATATGGTAACACTTTTCACTAAGGTCCCCTTCATAAAGCATTTATAAATATGTTCATTGATGATTCATAAGTCATTTACAAATGCATTATAAAGCAGTTATAACTGCATAAATAAAAAGGGGATTTTATTAAAATACCTGCCAAATAGTAAGCCATTTTTAACTGACATGTTATATAATGCTTCATAAATGTATTTATTAATTATTTATTTGACTTGAAAGAAGATTCATTATTATCTTGATGCTGTTTGTATATACAATAATAAGAAAAACAAACATGAGACCCTGCAGTCTTCAGTCTGACAGCATCATTTGCAAATATACAATGAACAATACATTTATTAAGCTTTTTTAACATGTGAGTTTACTACTTAACAGGTATTTTGTTAGAATCCCTTTACGCAGTCATAACTGCTTTGTAATGCATTTGTAAATGAATTATTAATCATTAATGAACACATTTACAAATGTTAAATGTTATGTGTTACCAATAATATAACCACATCAGTATATAGTCATATTCTTATGTATATGTAAATTACATGCATGTCTGTATTAATATGTTCAGTATAATATACATGTTTACCTATTATTATATTAGTTCTTATGTTTATTTAATAACATAGAGCAAAACGATCAATTGTTCCATTTTAACTGACATAAACTAACAATGAACGATACGTTTACTCTTTCTTCCTGTAAAAATCTGCATTTATCAATAGGTTTTTTAACCAAAAGTTAACATCAGTCAATGCACAGTGTAGATACACAATAGTAAAACTTTTTACATTCAGATAAGTTGAATCGACTGATACATTAAAGAGGCAATGCCTATTAAAACCACAGTCAGAAAGATGGCGTGTATACTAAATGCTGGTCTGCATCTACAAAAACTGCTGTGGGTTCTGTGTTCTAAATTTGAATAAAGGACTTGTTTCGGTTGTAAGTACAATGTAGTTTTTGTACACGGCCACTAGAGGGCGTAGAAAACTTAATTTCAGTAATGCTTCAGTAGTGGGGGAAAATGACATGATATGATTTAACCAAATGTCATCCATGCAATCTAATCAGATATTTTATACATAATTTAGCCATATTTAAGATGGGATCCAAACCCATTAAAATGTTATACATTGTATAACTAATTAATTCAATGTCGCATGCTCAGGTGTCATGTGGATGCCTGTAGTTCAACGCACTGAAGCGAACATCGCACCCTGTTTTTGTTTTTTGACCACAATTCAAGATTTAAGTGGGCCAAGCCACTGCTAGAGAACAGCTCATCTCATCATTGGCCTATTAGATTACCACTGGATGCTTAGTGGTTCAAAGACTGCGAATGGTTTCAGGTAGACAAATAGGCCTAGATCCTATTTTATAGATCTGCCTAACCATCTACGTTAACTATGTGTGTGTGCGGGAGCCCTCTACCAATGAGTTTGGTGCAGTTTTTTGTGGCAAATTGTCTGCACTATACGCGCGTCGGGTCCTGATCACACTGTCTGGGTTTATTTCGCGATAACAGTCACACCATTGGAATGAATGATTTACTAGTTTAATGGTTCAAGTAGTCACCGGGTCTCAAAGCACATCCGCTATCATTCACCACCATTTATCTTTTATCACTCTGTTGTTGTATTAGCTTCTTCATCACATATCAGCACAGATATCATTGTTTATCTTTCGTTTTGTCATGTAAGCTGCGCACAGAAGAGCATCTATGCCTCTATTGGCTGTGACAGAGTCCCTCTTAAATGACAAGGAAACAAGTAAACATGTTAGGGTCCGTCCACACGGAGACGCGCTTAGCTGTTTATGTAAATATTTTGTATCGTATAGGCGTTTTGTCTAGACAGATCCAGCTTTTGGGAGCATGAAACCGCTATTATTTGCCCAGAGTGGACACTGCTACGTAACGTAACAGCAAAAATAACAATGGTGGACTATATGCTAGATTTATTTGCATGCTCCAAGTCATCATCGTTTTTAGTGTATCTCTTCCGCAGAATTGTAGTGCCACATACTGGTCCAGCATGTATACTACATCGTTTTGAGTCTACTTTAATGGTTTTGTTGTGTACATAGATATTTCTTGATAACATAGATCTTTTTTGAGAATAAGGAAAAAGATTGGATAAGGAAGGCTCTGGCTTTGTGTGGATGTGGCCTTAGTCTTTCACTCGGGTGTTTGTGAATTTGCACATTGCATTTTATTTGCACTTCTGTCTTCACTTCCTATAAATAAGGCAATTAGGCATGCAGACGCAGCCCTTCCTCTTTCCAGAGAATACAAATAAAATGAATGGAAAGTGCAAGGCGCTGCAGATGATCTATCGGTATGTTCCTTTACATGCATTGCACCGGGGACCAAAATCTACTTTTATTTTTCCCAACCTGTTTTTTTTAAGTTGGCAGCATTTTTAATCATTTTCACAGAATATTTTCTAATAGCTATACTCTTAAAAATAAATTGCTTAAGAGGTTCTTCACAGCGATGCCATAGAAGAACCACTTTTGGATCCACAAATAAACATTCAGTCAAAGGTTCCTTAAAGAACGATCTCTTTCTTTTCTTATTATCTGAATAACCTTTATATCACCACAAATAACTTTTCGGGAAACAAAAAGGTTTTTCAGATGTTAAAGCAACACTATTAAGTTTTACAACCCAAAAATAATGTCTCAAATTTGGTAAAACACTTTGTAAATTTAGTTTTTCGAGTCGGTACACAAAGCTCCTGTGAAGCGTGTGAAATGGTTTCCAAACGAGGTTTCTGCAGCTTACTAAACAAATTCACATGTATTTCACTACCCATGGGGATGCTTATACAGCAAAATAATTTACAACACTGGTAATAGATGATAGTTCTTATAAAGCACATGGGTATAGCAAAAGTTCTCTAGAGTTGCTTTAAAGGTTCTTTATGGAACCAAGAGGTTCTTCTATGGCATCGAAGAACCTTTTGAAGCACCTCTTTTTAAGTGTGTATATAATATATCAAATGCGGGACACTACTGTATGACATTAAATGCATGGAAAGCTCGAAAACGTGTTAGTGGGGATCCATTGTGTTTTACATGATGGAAAGTTCCATCACTGTCAGGGAAAGTTGCATGGCATCACCATCATTTTAGCAGGTTTTTTTATTTTATCTGGCACCCAGAATATTTTGCTGCATGAATACATAAAAATGTAATATAAAGAAAATAACAATTTTGTTGTTTTTATCAACAACTGAATGTGGAAAGATAAGAGTTGTATTTATGGAAACATTTCAAACAATAAGCTGAGAAAATTAAAATTTTGTCACAGACTTTGTACAGCTCCGATTCAGAACAAGGATCCATGGATGCCTTATTGTTTCAGAATATTGATAACAGCGCCCCCTATCGTAAAACAGTGGCAACACGGAAAATCCTTCATTGTTTAAACATTTGAAAAAGACAGCTTGAAGATCGTCAGAAAATCTTGTCATTGGTGAGGAAATGGTTAAAAATGCCCCCAAAAATGTGCTTGACCACACCTTCTGCATTAATATATCCCCATTACAGCAAGTTTCATTTGTAAATAAACAAATTATTACTGCCAATGTCGGAAATAAATTAAACAGACATCTTGCCTGATTTCAACTCGCATTTTAACACTGACCTTTTTTAATAATGCACACCATATAACAATAATATATATCGATATGTTGTGGCATGTGTTTGCTGAAATAAATGAGTGGTTGTGCATGCTTCCGTTTATGCGCTGCTTTTAAATAAGTGACGCATCTGAGCACATCATGCACTTGAACGGCATACACAATGTATCATTTTATACAACACTCCTTTACTGTAACCTTCAGAGAAGCAAAAAAACAAAAAAGAGGACACAGACGGTGCAGGGAGGGTGTAGGGATGAGGTTTGTCAGGGATTGTTGTGAGAGAGCGTGGTAGAGCTACACTGCAGTATTTATGCCTATAGCACGCTTCGCAGGGATTATTGGTATTCCTAGACATCAGATTGGTACAGAGCTGTCGTCTGGGACCACCTTGTAATGCTTTTGTCAGACCCCTGCTTTCATGCTCATATAAACCCAAATGTCATGTTGCATAGTTTGCAAATGCTTAAGATTCGTATTGTTAGTGTCTGTTTAAGGGTTCAGCCCATGCAGCAATGCGGTTATGAAAAGTGCATGAGATATGCGAAAGATTTTAAAAGTGTCTGCAGTGTCGTAGAGAGCAGTGAACTAAATATATATGAAGGTAAAAGGGTGGGTGAGGCTGATATTGATGTAGTGACGGCATTGAGTAACAGACCCGGCTGAGTGCTGACTCTGCATGTGTGTGTGTGTTTCTGCTGAACGTGCATGCGTCTATGTGTGTGTAAATTTCACTCACATTGAAAGACAGAATGCAGAGATCTAATGCAGAGCTGTTTGTGTGCATTAAACACGATATATGTAGCTCTCGGTATAGATACGTTTTGAAAGATTTAAGTCCAGTTGCAAAACAAGTATAAAAAATAATAGAAATGTGACACTCTGGATGTAACCAAATAAAAACTGTAATAGTAAAAAAAAATACAGAACATGCAGTATGTTGTAATGTCGAGCAGCTGTAGTTCTTGCTCTCTATCCACGAGGACACCTGATTTTTCTAAAGGGAGGGTGTCAGACTAAACTGCAGCAGTTTGAGGGACGGTGGGTGTGTGGAGGGGGAGGAGGGCTGTGGGCTGTGACGAAGTTGCTGTTACTGCTGCAGAGAGCCGGCCGATAAACCATCACTGCAGCAGTGGTGGGAACTTGTCCAGAAACAAAAAAAACTCCAGACTGCAGAGGAATGAAATGGTGCAGAGCTGGAGAAAACACACTCAGTTAACCATCGCACACACACACATTTTCAAATTTGTCATCTCAACATTTGTGCGTCATGCTTATGGTTAGTTAATGTGTAGATCCTCGGCATGAAATAAAGTAATATTTTCTCCTAATACACATCCTAGTTGTATTGTGTACCATTCCGTACTTTTTATTACAAATATCTGTCTATGCAATCTCTAAAAACAATGTTGGGTTTTCCTCTTATACCATCTTTGCCAAACAGCTGAAGTGTATAAGAAACCAGTAGCCAAATAGAGACCTTTCTGCCTTAGAGTACTGTTGTTTTTGGAAATAAGAGAAAACAATGATTATTGGGAAATAATCACAAATTGGGATGCATCAAGATCAAAATGAACTTGACTTCATAGTGTGGGTGTGTGGTGTTTCAGGAGCAGGTTGGTGCTTAACTACAAACATTTTGCCATTAAATCAGTCTCAATGAACTAAAGTCCTGCCTTGCATTTTTTCTTCATGAAATTCCTGCTTTGGTGAGAAATACATGATTTTTTGACATGAAATACATGATACATTTCCTGTTAAACAATCAAGACACATCATCTCATAGAGAAGGTTTCAGCCTCAACTATAAATTAACGTTATTATACATTACGAATAAAATCCCATGTAGCAGTAAATTTGATTAAAATAAATAAAATCCTTTTACTAAAACTTTTCAAGCTCTTATATTTTTCAGAAAATATTTGTTCATATTTTTCATGATTTTAGACATTTCCTGCATTTTATTATTAAAGTAATTAAATTGCATTTTCATAATAACAATGATCAAGAATTCAAATGCAGCCTACGTTTCATCGTAGTCATAGGCCTGGCCCAAAGTTAACTTCCAGTCTATGTTTGTTTATCGGTCTGGGCTGAGTTTCCCAATGGTTCTTGGCACTTAATAATGTTTTCTACAAGCCACTTTGCGAACGTTTGTCAATATTTCACATGCGTTTCCCAAAAATGCACTTAACAACACTGCATATAGCGGTGCTTTAAGTGCTACTTACGAGTCGCTATCTGTTTGTCAGGTGCTGAAATGTCACCTTAAACAATTCCTCGTTTTTGTATCATGCGCTTGTTTTCGAAATGCTTTGACTAATTATTTTCACCCGATGTGCATGTCGTAGGCGAATATTGTGTAACATATTTTTTGTGCTACATGCAGAAATAATTTTTCTATGTGTAGACACAGGACTTACAGCATCTATTGTAATTGTGCAATGTAATCTGCATGTTCTAGGGAAAGGAAAAGTTAAAATCAAAGGAAAAAAGTGTTTGTCGAACCACATTTTATTACACTTTTGGATGGTGTGGAGATGGCAATTTGGAGTTAAGTTTTTATAAGTGCCTATGTATTATCTAGCTTACACATTTCGAGGTCCAACAAATTGTTTCTGGAACATGTACATTTCCACCACTTTATTAGGGTAACAATAAGCAGAAAGTGTGTTCAATATGAATATGAATCTTTCAATTAGAGAACGCTAAAGGGAAGAGCTAATTCAGGCATTCAGTTTCTTTAAGTATTGTCTTCTGAAGTTGTTGGAACATATGATAGGCCCTGTGTGATATATAAGATTTACCACAGACTTAAAACCTTTAATCACACATTTCCTCTGAAAAATTTGAGGATAGTTCACAATAGTCTCAAAGAGTAAATCATGGCTTCACTAAACAGCAGCAGGATAAAGACACAGACACTGACAACCACCAAGTAGGCTAAGCATTTTGACCAATTCTCTTTTAAACACAACATTTTTACTTTGCGTAAAATTTTGTGTAACGTTAATACAGCAATCCATCAACAAACATGCATCCTTGTTAGAACCAATAACTTTCCCATACTATGTATTTTTTATTCTTAATAATTATATGTTCAGTTATACAAAATGTGTTGTACTGTATTTTTTATAAATTATAAACAAAAAATCGAATCAATAAAAACACAATGTCACACATAGGCTTCATTAAGTTTACGCAGATTGTCCTGCAGGTGCCCTGTCTTCTTACGATGCATTTAGGGATTGAAGATTACTCCAGAGCACCCGTAGTCTCTCGATGATTTCAAGTGCTATTAAAGTTAAAAAAGTTTTGGGAAACGATACGTTAGTCTAAGATGATTTGTACAATTGGTTTTACGATGCACTAAGCCTTACAATGCTTTTGGGAAACGCAGCCCTGGGTTGTGGCTTATAATAATAATAATAATACATCTATTAATACATTATTTAATTTATATTGCTATTTTATTGTATAATAATTGTATTAAATAAACAATTTGTTTAATTTTGATTTATGATCATTTTATTAAATTAACAATGTGGGTTTTGTAACATGTCACATTTAAGTATAGCTAAGTAACGGTTCTTCCACTGCAAACCCAAAATAATACCGGCTAGACATACTTTTAACTTGGGTTATGTAATTTATTTGTTATTAAGTCTCTCACCAAACAGTTGGCTGGAATTAAACCTGTATATCATTATATCTCATAGCCTGTCCAGCCTCTTCCATGGACGTGTTAGTGCCACAACAGATCAATGCTCTAAACGGCACTAAGATCAAAATTCCCTGTTCCTTCACATCATGCTACAAACTGGACCCCAGCAAGTTTGCCATGAACTGGACCTATCAAGAGACAAGCAACAGCACAGAAGAGATGGTGAGTATAAAAAAGCCTATCCAAAAACGTTAACTTAATCTTACCAATCATAATCTTAATCAAAATGTTGTATTCTTCAAGTTTATGACTTACAAGAACAAGGTACTACCCCTGAAGTCCAACCGATTTGGAGACCGGGTCGTGTTTACTGGAAATCTGGAGAAGAACGATCTGTCCATAACTATCTTGGATGTGCAGCTAACTGATGAAGGAATCTACAACTGTTATGTGCGCAACCCCCCAGACCGCATTCTGGGTCACGGTGTCATCCAGTTCTTTGTCCTTACTGAATGTAAGACTTGAATATGACCCGAGAAACTGTAAAAAAAGGTTTTCTGGGATTTAAGCTCACTTAAGCTCGATGTTATAAACAACTTATGTGCAACTACAATTTTCCATTTCATTTCTAATTCTTTCTTTATTATCCATTAAACTACATGCCCTTCCTGTTTCTATGTGCAGTGCCTCCTCCGAGAGATTCGACCATCGCTGTTGCCATTGGAGCATCTGTGGGAGGCATTCTTGCTTTGCTGATTCTGTCTATGGTGGTGGTGAAGTGCATTCGCAGACATAAGAACCAGGAGCTGATCTCAGACGAGCAGAAGATGGAGGAAGAGGGCAAAGTAGACGGAGAAGGAGGGACAGAAGAAGCCACAAAGTAAGAAAGCCTGTAAGCATCTGTTTGTCTGTCCTTTCTTGAGTGTTCCTTTTCTGTTAACTGTCTGTTTACTTTGAATTCTGAAACAGACAGCCCTAACCCTACTGCTACGTCCTGAAGGCCTAAGGGTTGGTGGAGCCCTATCATTCCCATTCTGGTAAATGATAGCTTAATTCAAATTTTGATATACAAAACGTTTTTTTGTTTTAACAGAGGAAACGTATATTAAACAGCTCGTAGGCCAAATATTGACAAAATGTATAATTTGGAGATATTATTGTGTACCTTTAGTCATTCATAATTACAGTTGTATCAGTGGTAAGCACTAGTGGTTGAGTTTCCTGTAAACACATTATCACAGTTTTCTGTCTTTGTTATGCTTTACAGAAATGTATGAATCTCCCGCCTGAAGATGCTGTGTTAATCGTGTTTGACTCTTCGTCCTGTAACTCATCTAACATTCCAAAGGCTTGATTTTCTTGTACAGCCATCAAACATGTCATATTACTGTGGGAAGATCCCTGTCACAGTATCATGGTGTCCAATCACCATTGAAAAATTACAACGGGTTGCAAATTGCCTCTTTCGCTCAATATGACGGGTTAAGATGTAACAGCATTTTCCCTTCAACTACTGCCAGTGGATTAGCCATCCAGTATTTATGCTGAGCATTTTTATAGCGAGTTTACAAAAGTATTATTAAAAGTGGACAAAGCACGCAAAATTCTCTTTACAACTGCCAAAGTATTTTTACCCTTATGATGTTTGTAAGTTTTGACAATTTCTTGAAAAATTGCTGCAACCTGGTCTCATAGGAAATACGGACCTCTGAACACTTTTGCAGCGCCACAAAATATGGACCATCAGGTACATATTGCAACCTGGTATCACAATTTGAAACAACAATAACGGTAACAACACCATATTATATTAGATTTTGGTGTAATGATTTTGAATTTAATCAGACGTCGGCTTTTGTGTGTACGTTGCGTTTATTATTTAGTGCATACGATTAACTCATATTCAAGCACGTAACCCGACCCCGCCCCTAAACCTAAAAGTTTAAATATTACACAATGTAAAACATAACACCAAGAAACAACAACGTATGCTACTTATTCAAAAAGTGCGTAAGATATGTAATGAAACGCCATTGGCTGTCCCGCTCCGATTGCATCACATGCTAACCTTGAGCGTACACTTAAAAAAAAACGCAACTGAGTGTATTCCTGGAGTGCGATCGTCAGAGATTAAAACCTGCTGTGCTCACACAACAATATTGTACGGCTTTAGAAGACTCTAGAAGACTCTTTTCTAGAAACGCAACTCAACCTGTTTGTAATGCTTTTATACTGGTTTGGTCAGTGTTAGCAATAAATAACCGTGTCTGACTTCTACTTCATTTTTGCGTGTTTATGTGGTTGGGTTAGGGTAGGAGTGGGGTTAGGTGCTCGAAAATATCAATTAAATTACTTATAATTACAAAAATTAAATAGAGCCAAATCGTGAAACTGACATGCATTCTGTAACAGACCATTAGCGCCCGCAGTGGACTTTTGTGTCTCAAAACTAGCAATATGTACCTGGTTGTACGTATTTTGTGCCGCTGGTATGTATTTCAAATGAGACCAGGCTGGAATAAACACTGCCCTTAACTTTCTCTTTGTGCGTGTGTGCATGTGTGCCTTCTCATTGCGCTAGCTTTCTCCTATTGCGTCTGAATGTTGATACTTTTTCATAATCCAGCAGGCGAAACAGCACAAGATTTAGCAGTTTTATGTCTGGAACATGTTCAATGTTCCAAAACTGCATTTTGCTAGTTTTAAAATAAGCTAGAGCATGTCGTTCATCAAAACATATACAATCATTGCATGCCAATATTTTCTTTGTGATGCATATACACTGCAACGTGATCCCTCAGTTTGCACAATATACAAAAAAATGCTTTCACACATAAATATTGTCATGTCAGGTGCAAAGTGTGAAAAATGTAATGTTCAGGTGGATTCTTGTGTTTATAGATAAAAACCAAAAGAGAAATGTTTTTGCATATATTGACAGTGTTTGATATGTTTGTAGTAGTGTGAAATTTAAAACATGTTGATTTATTGTATCCAGATATGTTGAACGTATTAGATGTAACATTTAGAATCGCACTTCATCCGATAATCAAATTTAACAATCAAATCAATAATAAATACAATCAAAAAATAATAATAATCTGCTATAAAAGAAGGAAGACATTTTTGAAATGTAATAAGAAATGTGTGCAAATGACTAAGTCAATGGGCCCTATCGTACTCCTGGCGCAATGCAGTGCAAGTCGCAACGCAAGTGTTTTTGCTAGTTTCAGCCCGACGCAGTTCTCATTTTCCCATGTTTTCAGGCGCCATTGTTTTTCGCGTTGCTATTCTGAAGAACTGAAAATAGACTGCGCAATAGACCAATTCAAACCTAGTCAATGGTGCAATATTTATTTTGTTTAAAAAAAGAGCACATTAGTAAAAAATATGCCTCTGGGCGGGTCCAGAACATGCTTTCACTTTATACTTACTACACAGAGGTAAGCGCAGCGGCACACAAACATGCAACGTATAAGAAATAAACGGATTACAATGTTTTAGCTCTTGCGAATTCCGCCGTTGCGTGTGCAACTGTCTCTTAAAGGGCATGAAAGATGACACATTTATTGGTTTATTGCACGTTACGCCCCAAGAGAATCAGGACAACCCGTTCAGAGCATGTGCACTGGGGCGCTGACCGTTTGCAAGTCGTTAAACTAGCAAAAGTGGATTCGGATACTCTTTGTGTGCACTTGGGCCCTGCACTTCAGATCATGCGCTTAGATCGTGAAAAAAGGGCCCAATGTGTTAATATAGTGTATGGAATGTATACTGTAGCCCCAAAGTGAATATTTAACCTACACACAAAATAAATACATTTAATGTATGAGTAACAAAGATTCAATTAGATAACAAAAATAAGTTTAGTATAGTCGCAGTCTTTCCAAAACCTTGTCCCTCCATATATTTGTATTTTAAATAAATCATTATTATTCATCATGTTTATTTTGTGGGTTTTTAAATATCTAACCAATAAAAAGCATTCAAATGTGCTTATAAATGGTTTTTACATTTCCTGAAAAAAAATGGACACACAGGGTTTCGTATGGACAGCGACGATTTGCTATTTTCACTTTCTTTCAATGGCTGGTGCTAAAATATATTTATTTTTATTTTAACTTGCTGAATTCAGGTCTCTGTGAGAAATAGCAGAGTAACTGCATGGGCATTAAACAGATTACAGAAAACAGTAATGTAGGCGAATTTCTACGTATGAAACGCAAATGGAAAATGCAAACACTATTGATAATCACTTTAAATTCACTCAGACTAAAAATAATCATCTCCCAGTTTTATTTGGAACATACTGGCAATCATTCTTTGAGTGTGGTACAAACAGAGATTGTGAACTCAGTTTTGGTGTGTTAGAAGTTGTCACATTCTAGGTGTTTTATAAATTATTTGATTCCATACAATCTGCTATGTCTAAGTATTCGTTCAGCCATCATCTACAGGGTAACAGTATCATATTACAGCAAATGTGAGAATGTTTTAAATATTTTACTAACAAATTACTATATTCTGTCTATAGACGGTATGAAGTAGCAATGTATACTAAGTCTCACATAAAACGTTCTGTATATTTAAACATAAGCAGGCCGGTATTATAAAGGTGTGGGTTAGAACACTTCCATTGAGCTCAGTAGCAACTCGTTTTTCTTTGTGCTGCCAAAAAAAGAACAATGAATATACAGTGCTAACTTGTGTCATTCATGATTTGTTGTTTTGTTTCCAATATTAGTTTTTTTAATTTCAAGATCATTCCTTTGATTTGATTCCTTTGGTTTGCTATACAGGCCACACCATTTGTTCTAGTTATGTGAAAAATGGCTCATATCATGTGACTTACTGAGAATAAGGGTGCACATAGCCCGGCATAAGATAACATCCCAAAGACTAACATCGTAAATGTGATCGTACTGATCATAGTCTTGGAGGTTGGCTCTTTGGCCTTAGCAAGCAGCTATTCAAACACCCTAGTAACGAATAAGTCATGGCCTAGCAACCAGCCAGAGCACCGTAGCAACCAATTTTATAGAACTTTGTAAAGTCATATGGGTGATGATCTTTCAATCCTGAAATGGCCATATCTCAGCAATACAAGATCATGGAGATATGTTGAGGGCTCTTATGACTTTAGACAGTCTTCTTTGGGCCACTATGAGCATTATGAAAATATCATAGAGACATGGTGATGGTCTCAAGCACCACTTTTGATTTTTTATTAAAATTGCATTTCAATATTTGAAAAACATTTTTTTTTATATTGACAACTTCATACTCTAACATGTACTGAACATACTTTAAGCACGTAATGCCATGGCAATATCATATTTTTTGAACACCATGGTACTTCAACAGTATTTTTTTTGTAAAGGAATGTATTCCTTTTATTAAATGCTATGACATTTAATTGTGCACCATTATTGATTTTGTCAAATTATGTTATTAATTATGTTATTAAACAAATGACACACTAAGGTTACAATGTAATGGTACGCATGATGTTGTGTCAAGAAATTAAACATTACTTTGCACTGCCATGAGGTTGATGTTATATTGAAAATGAAATATATACTGACAGAAATATGATGTAACCATGAAAATTATACTGTTATATTGTGTTGCCTTGATGTTTTGTTTACTTATTTGCATATTCATCTTTACAACGAACTCATGAATATAATGTTCCTATGGACATAAAGGAAAGCAGCGTGTCAGCGAGGCTGGTTGGAATGGTTTGGGGACCAGTTTTTCATCATGCATGCCTCTGTTTCAGTGTTTAAAACATATGCTTGCACTGCACCAATTTATGAGCTGCCTCATTGATCTCTTTTTTCAATAAAAGTCAAGAAAAAATGACTTTCTCTCTGTTCCCCTTTTAAAGCAGTTGTCTTAATATTTCTTTTTTTTCATCCTGAAAATGATTTCAATATTTAAAGGAACAGTTCAAACCAAAATTGAAAGCAAAGTTTACTCAAACTTTGAATGTAAAGTTATCTGGCCAGAAAGAGATTTAAGCACAACATTCTGTTTTTCTCTTACATTAGGCTATATAGAAAATATCAGAAATTCTCCTTCTTTACAGAAGAATGTTAAACGTTTTAAAAACAATTTGACAATGAAATGAAAAAAGAAAGTTGCCATTTTTGTTTGAACAATATTTTTCATTAGCATATTTAAAATAAGTGATTTTAGCCAGGTCTGTCGTTAATTATAGTTATAAAGTGGCTAATAATCTGGCAGCTTTTTAATTTGTATAAATGCAGAATTTCACAAATATAAAATTAGATCTAGCTTCATAAACACGATTAAGCTATGTTGTACAGTATGAAATTAGACTATGTGTCTATGAATGTTTAACACTGCAAGGAGGTTCGGAGCAGTTATATTTTAGAGAAGAGCTGACAGAGGGGGTTCATAGGCCGGTGTCTCTGCAGTGTGATCAACAGCTACTGCTGGAAAAAATCGCTGCACAAGCAAAACTAAAGGTGACTCACGCATGTGAAAATAGACCATATATAAATCAAAGTGACAAACTGCACCTGAACACATGCAGTCTGTGCTTTAAACCAGCAAAGAATCAACAAACTAAACTTTAAAGTTACTATCAAATCCATATTGTGACAAACTGTGATTGACGACATAGCTGAGTGTATGTGTCGATTCTGTACAAAAAGCACAATTAAAATCAATGTGTGGGGTATAATATTTGAAGGATGTTTGAGGTTGTGCTGATTTAATTCAGAGGGGATTCACTATCACAGTGAGTCAGCGGGACAGCAGGTGTAATTTCAGACATCTGCTGTCTCCTTTTTCTTGTGATGTGACTTTGTCCCCTTGTTAGGGAAAATTTTTTCACAGTCATATAAATCCTGTTCTTATTGTGATTTGCTACGAAGCGAGTATTATCTGTGTGAAGAAACTTAAAATTAAACTTTAAACTTTCTCCTCAATTTAAGCAATGGTTTAATGGATTTTTGCTTCTCCTGACCTAATGATTACAGGACAGGTAACATACTGTACAAGAGTAAAGGGCAGCTTTTTTTCTCTAACTTTCTCAACTTTAACATTAAGTTTACAGTATAGTATTGTGTAAGGTAAGGTAAGGTATGGTGTTTTGTTTTGTTTTAACAGTTGACGGACATATATCTTTCACAGCCGTAGTTAAAAAAACAACGCATTTTACTGTCTAAAAAAATATTAAAAACAATTAAACAATTCTTTTTTAAGATAGATTTTACAGTTCCTCTTAACATGTTAATAATTTAAAGTTGACATTTTTAAGCCTAGTTGATATAAGGTCAATCATTTATTTATTTACACAGTAAACACGTATTGTTATATTTGTAACCTATTGTTCACCTTTATCTCATTGGCTAACCTTTTTGCAGTTGTATCCCCTCAGAATCAATTTCTCAATGATTTTACTAATGTAACTTTGTCATTGTTACATTTCTCCAAAAGAAAGCTTGTTACACTTTGCAAGTGTAAAAATGTGCTACACTATCTTCTATGATGCTTATTATAATCATTATATAGGGCTATGTCTTGTGTTAATATCTTATTTAGCTAGTTTACTTTCAGTAAAAAAAAACTTCATTCCCATAGTTCATCACTCAACGAAACTGTCCTGCATTAAGGTCAACCACAAAGTTATTTAAGATAGTAACAGACCCTCAAGGTTACAACAACACATTTTGGTGGTGAGCTGTGCTGTATAAATGTATACTGTACAAACGCAAACATGGTAAGAGATGTTTACTTACCCCCATTTGAGCAAAACGGTGTTCTCTCATATACACAAATACACGACTGAAACTGAATATTACTGAAAGTTGAAGTGAAATTCTCTCCCTGCCCTACACGTTCTCAGGCCTTTCTTTCGCTGTGCGTTCCTAATTAAAAAAGTTAAAACCATCAAGAAATGTAAATCAGGCAGGTGTGCATCCTTCTCCGCAGTCTTGTAGTTCCTGGGATGCTGAAGATCTGAAGAACCGCAGCGTTCGCGCTAATTCCCAGAGTGTGTGCGAGAGAGATTTGGAGAGAGGAAGGCAGAGGAAGATTCTAAGGTCACTGTTGAGCACTTGAAATGCAGAGTCTCTCTCCCTCTCTATCTCACCGTCGTCCCATCTCCTTCCCTCCTCCACCCCTCCCTTCCGCTCTTCTCCCACCGGCTAAGTTTTGCAACATCATGCTCCCCTCGCTGGTGCAGTCCAGGAGCCGTCCTGCAGCCGTCTCAGGTGTTTAACTGGCAGAGCGGTTTGATGGGCATTCTTGCACTCAAAGTCTTGTTCCTGGTCCTTGCATATCATTTGTCAGATGCGATGATTCAGCTTCAGGCGTCCCGAATATCAATTTCAAGCGAAGAGTGCACAAATCAAGGGTTTTGAAGAACCAAATTAGTCCTTCAACCGAATCTTTGGTTGTGCTTTCCTTCCAAAACCGTCGCCAAACTCTATCTGGTTTGAAATCCTTCCTCTTTTCCCATTCATTCTGTGAGTCTCACTTGTCCAGTCTCTCTCTCTTACTGGTTCTATACAGAAGATTGCATTATGGGGGTTGCTTTCTCTCTTTCACTACCCCACCCTCACACACATGCTGTGATATGCTATCCCAAGGTCACATTGTCCTGAGTGTGAGTGTCTAGATGTGTTACCACAGGAGGTTGATATTGAGTGCTATCCTATAAATCACAATGCCCTACACTGACATGTCAGTGGGACAGCCATATGTTTGTCTGTGCGTATGTCTCTGCTTGGATCAGATGTCTGACAAACAGATGTTGTCTCGCTTTGGTCTCACTTCATGCCTCCGTATCGAGCAATGGGACTGCTCATCTGGAAATTTTCCTCGATCAGCTTTACAGAGCCATTCATTCGGCAACCAGATAGAAATAGATGCACGTAGCTGGAAACTATAGGATCATACTTCACCAAAAAAGTCCCTAAATACATTTTTTTCAAATGCATTTGCATTCCGCCTTGTTCTCGAAACATACCTAAATATGTCTCATTTACAGTGTTTACTTTCAAGGACACTTGATTCATTATGCTATCATGTCAGACCTACATTTTGAAAAAGACATAGCTGTTATGAGGAAGACCAGGTAGACTGCAATAGATCAACCAAAGTTTCCATAGACTGCGTAACAGAAAGAACAGTTGTCAAAGTCTATAAAACTCTGACAGCAAGAGTCCCGGAACACTTACCTGTATATTCAGCTTACAGTTACTCGTGCCTGATTCAGCGGTCAATTGATTTGTTGGGATACTTGGGAGACAAGAAATATCAAATTTTCTTCTAGTTAGCCTGTTTCGAGTCAAACCTCTTTTCCGGCTTAATCGGGTTCGCTTTGCAGCTCACATAACCAGTGTCTTACAACAAGCATTTCGCTTTTATATGGACTTCAAGGTCGGAGAAATTTGATCTGCTGCGCATGACGAACAATTAAGTTTTGTATTCTAACTAGTTACATAAAGCAAGCCAGTCATTTTGGAAATGCTTGTGACATCATTAGGCTTACCGTGTGCTCAACAATATGGTTTTAATAGTCTCAGACGTAATGACCACAGACTGTTGGCTGAATGTCTAATGCATACGGCACACTTTACTGGAAACACTTCAGCAGATTTCAAGCCGTCATCTGATTGGTTGAATTCTACAGGATGTCTGAGAGATGTGAGTGTTGTCAGAAAACAGCACAAAACTGTCTGATCGAAGAAGTAAACTGTCCTGTTTACATTGGTTGAAATAAGAATTCATCACAATCGACTAAACAAAGAATTTTTGATTGAATAAAAAAGACACAAAAATGCTTTAAAGGTTCCCAGACTTTTAGTATGGTGATCTGGCTAAGCGAGACTAGGGTCTTAATACATCTAAGGCCTGAAAATTAAAGGGGTCATATGGCAGGAATAAGTCTTTTTATGTATTAGACACGTAAAATTGCAAAAATTATAGTGTCAGAAAAATGTAACATTCTATCTAAAAATGAATGCTTACCCAGACCTGCCTGAAACGCCTTGTGTAACCACACCCCCACAAATCGACATCAGACCTTGGTATGACTGGACTAAGACCACCCAAAGGTGGGCGTACCTGTCAGTACAATTCTTTTGGAACCTGATGTTCCAAATATGGTACGAGGCCTTATAAACATGCACGGTATGTGGAAAATACGGCGTTTTTTAACCTTTAATCGTGTAAACATAATGCATTTCATCTAAAACAAACGATTTGTTTTAGCCGTGTCATATCACCCCTTTAATCATTTTTGGGCTGATGTAAGCAACAGCCATTAAACTAACCGATCAAATTTTTACAAGCGTAAAGCCAAGGCCACCAAGGAAATCTAAATTGTTCAGATGCATTATTGGAGAGTTTAAAACGGCATCATAAATTATGCACATAATGTATTTGATATTCTGAATGAGCTCTGCTGGGATACCACACAGGCTTCAGCAAATGTCAATTACTTCACTTATCTTGAATATTTGGAGTTTTGTGTAGGGTTCGATCCGGCGTCAATTCCTGGAAGCTTAATCATTGATTCAGTCTCGCGTTGTTGGAATCTGAGATAGCTCCACTCATGTACTTCTGTTTACTTTGGGCTTGGCACAGCTCCAAATAGAGAATCAGATAGACACAGAAGAAATAGGTAGACACCCATAGGACAGAAAATCACTAAGGATATCTCAATAATATCTCAATTTCTTACCCTATACATGAAGGTGTAAGAATCTTAATAGAGATCTAAGTCTTCTTCTAATCATATTGACAAAGGCGATCAAAAAGGATTTTCTTTTTTTATATTATTTTATGTATTTATTTCAAAATAATTATTTGTTTGTTTATTTATTTCAAAATATTATTTACTTCAAAATGTAAAAACATTTTATTTACAAGTCCAAAGTCACAAATTGTTTATAGTGGCTTCCACTTCATTTGCGCAGAAAAATTGGGACATTTTTGAAACTCTTGTTGGTATTTTTGCGTTGTTCCCCTAATATTTTCCTCTAATATTTTCCTCTAATATTTTCCTCTAATATTTTCCCTGAGCAGTGCAGCTAAATTTTAGAAGGCAGTAAATGAAGAATGTCTAGGACAGAACTGAATGAAGACATTTTACAAAAGAGAGAAAGACAGAGATGGTCTACAGTCTATAGACATGTGTGATACGAAAGGACCCTTGAAGGGTACATACCTCTCGTGAAGGTTTTATGATCTCCACAGATGTGATTAGTCGTAAAGACAACCCCCCCAACACACACACACACTCCCATCCCCGCCTCACAAACACTCATGCCCTCCCTTACTCCTCTTGGTCTATCTCTCTCTCTCTCTCTCTCTCCCTCTCGCTCGTCCCGTGCCTCTGCAGTGGTTCATTCTCTCCTGCGCCGGCTGCCGACACACACGCCACCCACCCTCTCCACCCCTCCTCTGGCCACTCATCCCAGCATGCGGCACCTAATCAGGGGTAAGACCAACAGCATCTTCGCGGGACTTGAAGTGGATCTCTCCTCTGCAGCTGCCTATAAATAAATGCAGCGTTTCCTGCGTATGCACACACACTGAGTGACTATCAGCAAGCCACTGCCGGCAACTGGGAGCTACAGATCACAGGAACAACGACGTATCAGGTGCTCAGGTCCTCTACAGTTCTCTCTGGTCCCGTACACCGTGCGGAGGAGATTCAGAAGACAAGGAGGCACTATTGCAAGACTTGCCAACGCTCTTGATTTTATTCTGTCCCGGGTGACCCCTACAACACCTCGTACCAATCCCTCCAAGACACCAACACATTTATCCAAAAACAGACGGTCAAGGGAACAGAAAGTCTGACATGGAATTGCATCAAGGTAGAAGATCCTTCCAGCACAAGTGTGCACGATCCGGCGATACATTGTATGCAGGTCTGGTAATCACACTTTTGATCGGTAAGAGTCCTTCAATAATTCCTACTGTTTGCTCTGATTGTTTACTTCTACCCTTTCGTAGTTATATTGGTGCTAAGATGCTGCAGTTTTGCATTGCTTGCACAAACTGATGGGTTCAAACAAGCAGGGTTATTTACTTGTTGCTGTGTCAGGTCATTTTGTTTAAGGTCTCAGTCTTCGGTGAAGTTACGGTTTGGTAAATTTGAGAGGGAAGATTGCGTGTATCAAACCCCTTGACTTCAATCTTTTAACTTCTACGACTAATCAGAGTAATGGATGTCGACTGCACAGGACTGTTAATAACAGGGCCGTAACCTATATAGTCTCTGAGGAGGAACATGTCCCGCCCAATATGCAAATTTACGACTCATAATACGGGTTTTCCAATGACTGGATCGTAAAGTTTTACATTCGGTTCACTTGTAAGAATGAATATTTCATAACATTCTGGTTTGTAAACTTTATTTTTTACTTTTTCACCCCCCTTTACTGAAATATCGAATTAACCCCCTGAGACACCAAAACAAATAAGTCTGTCATGAGGTCTTGCTGAAATTCTGTGTTTTGCTTCATCTGCAGTTTGCTGTTTATAGAACGCTCGGTTGCGTGCATCGAGTATCTTTATGATGTATTGGGTTGTGCGACTCTCGGGTCACACTGCAAAGCAGCTATGCTGAGATCAACACTTTGCTGAATTTTGCCTTTGAATAACATTACTTCTTTTTCAGTAGGTGGGCATTTTTCTGTCAAGACAGAACCCCCCACCCTCCTTTTCTTGAAAGTGAAATAATATTAAGAAATAATATACATTTTATTTATAATGCGCTTTTCTAAGACCCAAAACGCTACAAACAATAAAATATAAAATAAGGTAATAGAAAATATAAAGAAAAATAAAGAAATATATAAACAAAATCATAAACAAACAATAAACTTAGGCTGAAGAAGTATAAAAAAGCTAAGTTCTATCATAACAAAACAATACAATAAAAAATATATAACAAAACAAAACAATACACTTCTACTCATAAATGTCAGCATAAACTAGTTTAAATTATGAGTTTTTAACAATTTCCTGAAACTGACTACTATTGTTGCATTTCTAAACGTGACTGGATGAGCATTCCATAACCTGAGTGCAGCGAAGGCTCTTTCTCCCATAGGTATAATCTACAGGGACGCTGCTGAAGAGTAAAGGAGTCAGCAGACCGAAGGAAACGAGAATGTGTATGTACGCAGACTAGGTCAGAGACGTAAGAATGTATGTAAGCTGTAAGGGGCTGTTTCATGCATAGTTTTATATGTTAGTGTGAGTGTTTTAAAAACAATACGCTAATGAACAGTAACACCAGTGCAAACTATGAAGCACACTAGTGATGTGCTGACGATGTGCAGTGTGTAAGTACATGTGCTGCTGAATTCTGAATGTACTGCTACCGTTTGATCGATTTAGCTGGTAAACCAACAAACAGTGCATTACAGTAGTCAATCCTGGAGGTGCAGATTTTGTAATAGTCTTAGTATGAGAGTCAAGTGTTAAAAATCACACCAAGGTTTTGTGATTAAACAGATGGAACTACAACACTATCATCCATAATCAATTTTAAATTGTGACTTTTGTGAATAGCCACTGGTGGGCTGATAAGAACAGCTGTTAGTACAGAACAATTTAATTTGAGAAAATTATGAGTTTTTATTTCCTGCACACAGAAGAATTGTGGAAATGGCACCAAGGTCAGATAAAGAGCTGCTGTAGATTTGGGCATCATCAGCATAAAAGTGATACCCCAATACATATTTCCAAATGATTCGCCCTAAAGGAAGCATATAGACTCAAAACAAAATAGGACCCAAAACAGATCCCTGAGGAACACCATGGCACACCCGACCAATTTCAGATTTGTTGTTTCCCAGGACAACAAATTGAGAGCGATCATTGAGGTTAAAATCAATTTAGCACCATACCAGCGATGCCAAGCCATCCTTCCAGCCTATTTAGCAAAATATATTTTGGCACACTGTGTCAAATGCGGCACAGAGAATCTTGTGGGCCCTTGGAACAATACCCGTAGAGAGGGAGGTATTCACAATGTTTAAATTAAAATGTGGGGACTAATTGAAGAGAGACAGCCATTAAGAACAGTTGTTGGGAAATATAATCAATACCTATGATATTGAAATTGGTTAAATGCAGCATCAGGATAGCTTAGTGGATAGATCTCAGAAATTGCAGAGCAGGGGACTAAACTGATAGACTCATGAATCTTTTAATTTTTTCCATAAAGAAACTAAAAAACTCCTCAGAGGAACAGATTAGGGGCTTAGTTGGTACAAGGATACTGTTAATCGACCTAAAAATCCTATTGGTCTTTGCAGCATCATCACTAATAATTGACGAGTAAAACCTTGTTAGCTGTTATAACTGTTTCTATATATTGACTCAAATTTTCTGTATCATCATACAGAAGCTTCTGGACAGTTAAACCTGTTTTCTTATATTGGCGTTCAAGCTGCCTACTAATGTAGAGGACATAAAACTAGGTCATTTTCCCTCCTTCGTTTTCTTCTTCAAAGCTTGAAGTCAGAGTGTTAATATATATCCTTTGTATAGGTCCAAATGGGTTTTGGCACTTTTGATATACTGCTTTATGTTTCAGTGTTGTAGGTGATAATGATGTCACAAAGGATTGACTTTGATGTCATGGATGATTACACCATGAGGTCCCATGAGGGTTTATGTTGGTTAACATTGGTCGAGCTATACCTGCCTTTCCAGTTCATACAAATACAGTATGTTTGTGTTGCTAATTTAAAAAAAGAGGAATTTTCACAGAAGAGGGAGACTAGCATTTTAAAAAAGCAAATGTGCTAAAAGTTTATTTTTTACATTATGTATGAATATCATTAAATTATAACAGATAAATTTCTGTTTTCTACTGTGTAATCCTGGTGTCAAAAATGGCTCTGCCCTTAACAAGAATTTAGCATTGTATTACAACCAAATGAACACTACATGCTCTACATATTACACATTACTTAACTCATTAAACACATATAGAGGACACAGTCTGTCTCTTGTGCAATCTGTGGTCAAATAGAGGAGTGGGTAAGAATAGGCCACTATAAATAGTCCAAGAGCACATATGTGTGTAATGTCATAGCATAAGGAGCATGTGAGGAAGACTTGTGGTATCTCTTCTACCGTCACCTCATGGTGGTAAGGACATAAGACCGCACATCTGAAATCATCCTCCATATGATACTCTGATACTCCACTGAATGATAGGATTTTGCTACAGTACAGGCAGGCCCGGAGTGTCCATCGGGAGAACCAGGACGATTCCCGGTGGCCTGTCGACTGATTTAGCCTGCTGCCTGCTATTGAACCGCAAATTTACGTCGCTCGCACACGGATTCCTTTTGCTCTCGCTCAAAACTGGATGAGTGCTACTTATGCCCAGGGCATCAAAGGGCACGCTTCCACTTTAGTGCAAGAGCAAGACAAATCCGCTTGCGTGCGGAGAGGTTCGTGCTCACACATCAATATTGACTTACTTTCGTGTAAAATAACGTGCTCTTGACATTTGTCAGCAAAAGACTGACATATGGTTTGCTTGACGTTGGATATTCAATATTTGTAAATTTAGGGACCGTCAAAAAAGGGACATTCCTATTTCTAACGTCAATAGCAGTTAAAAGGAAAACAGTCATAAAGCAATGCAGTAAAGATTTTTGACAGCACGATTCAATTGCTTCTCTTCACACATACAATTAAAGAATATAATGTGTTTTTGTGGTTTTATTATAAAAACCTAAAAGATCGAATGAATTTTCTGTTTGAGATATAGTTGCAGTATAAATCATTTAAACATGCTTTTGTGGTTTAGCCACATGATTAAATGTGTTTTCTTGGACCTTTTTAAGCCAAACTGTATTTATTTTGCTCATAAACAATGCACTGTCAGTTTAATTAAGCATTGATGGCCCATTGTGTGATGATTACAAAGCATTCTACATTTAAAAAAATAGATTGGTGGTTTGTGGCCTGGATGAGTGTAGGATATCCCGGCCTGAATTTGTTTCCCAGTCCGGCCCTGAGAACAGGCCACATTTTTGAAAGGACAGTTCACTTAAAATTTAGAATTCTGTCACCATTTACTACATTGGTGTCATACTGCTAAATAATTCTCTAAATAATGTTCTCCATAAATTCAATGTTATAAAAGAGTTCATAAATTGTAATATTTATTTTTTCAAACATTTCAGAAAAAGAAAGTCTATTGAGCATTATTACTGTTTCATTTCAATATTTATTTCTTAGTGTTCATTTAGCCTTTCCTGCTGCTTAGCTACTTTCACAAGTTTTTTTTCAGTTTTTCTTTTCTAAAGTTGTTCTTCTTTGCAGTCATTTTATCTCACTCTTTGTAAAGCTGCTATATGGTGGAACTAGGCGCTCACAAGGCGGAGTCTGTGAGCGGTCATAGGCAGGCGTAAATCAATGTGACATCATATTGTTATGGGATCACCAACAGCCTGTTTTGTGTCATTGTTGTGGTTTAAAAGAGACTACAAAAAGAAGAATAGAGGGATTTGTATAATTACAGGGTGTTTCTGAACACACGCTGGCGACTAATTTTCTTGTAGATAAACATTTAAAGGGGCATTTTCTGGGATTGTGGCCCTTTAAAAATGTATTCAAAAATAAAAAAGTATACCATTCAAGCTGTGGTTGCCATTATGTTTCGTAAAAGAAAGAAAGTCACACAGTTTAAATCACAAGTGAATAGTGTCGTGACAGAACATTAAGAGCTTTTTGCGCTAAAGTTTATTTCAAATATGCTGATGTCACAGGCTATTTCTGAACATAGTGTTCTGTTACAGAGATGGAGTTGTTTTACATCACTATTCGCTCTCTCTGTCTGTGTCTATCTATCTTCTCTGTCTGTATTTTCTGATCTCACTATATTCCATTATGAATTTAATATGTAACATAACATTAAAAATCAAGTTTATCATTGTAATGAAATTCAATCAAGTGCCTGCATGTATTGGATACCACTTCAAAAAGGATGCCCATACAACATATACTGCAGTATTCTCAAAACCACTGAAATTGTATTGTTCTATTTCTGCTAGCTTTTTCAAGTCATAATTAAACTTTGACCCATTTAGCAAGATCTTCGTGGTGTAGCAGTTGTGCTACATTTTTCGGCGTTCACTTCCTAACATTCCAATACTTATAGTCAAGGGATTGACTTGTCAGTGCTGGAGATAATGAGATATGTTTGCTGCCTGTAAATTGATGGCCTGAATAAGAGAAAGAGACTAGAGATACTTAGGAAGGGCAGAAATATGGGAGAGAGGGGGATTGTTTTCTTTAATTAGTTTTCTTCTCGAGAGTGTAACTGAATGGAAGGGTGGGCGTTGGTTTAAGGGGAAGTTATTATGTGAATCAGATCTATGAAAGAATAATGTAATTTCCCTTCAAGTATTTGACTTGTAATCTCATAAAGCCTAATGTTTTATATTGTTCTACAGATTCTAGACTGTAGATCATATAACTCTTTCTGTGAAAGTTTTTATTTTTTGTTTAATACGATTACAAACTTTGCTAATCTGAGCCTACGTGACTGGGGCTTTGTTCACACTACAAACATTTGGATGTGAAAGACACATTCAATTCTCAACATATGAGTGACTTGCAGTATCAACAATGTTATAATAAACATAATATAATAGACTTTGCAGGTATAAAGAACCAAACTTTAGGTAAATACAGAACTTTACAGAATAGGAATAAGGCACTCAGAACCGGAGTGACAAACGTTTTAGTTTGGACACAACCTAACCACCTCATCCATAAAACTCTTGAAACAATCCGCACCATCTGCCTGCCAGTCATCCATAAATAAATACGGAAAACCACTTGACAAAGTGGCTTGTGGTGAACATGATCAGAGGAGCGTCTTCCCCACTGCAATGCAGTCAGTATAAGTAAGAAAAGGGCTGATGCATTAATGTAAGCAATAGCCCCGCCCTCCTTTCCTGTAGACTGCTATGACCGAGCCTCTCAGAGGGAATTAGGAGGTACAAGGAGATGTAGTGCATGGAGGTACAGATAGGAGCTTAAAAGATGGATGTGGGCTATAATAGGAACAAAATGAAAGAAAAACAAGAAATGTATTGTGAGAAGATATCACTGAAATAGGGTAGAAACTATGACCTGAAACTCTCAAAAACAATGACCTTTTTACACAAAAACAGCTCAATCTTAGGAGCTGAAAGAACTAGTTCAGATGAACACAAAGAAAGATAATTGGAAGAATGCTTGTAACCAAACAGTTCTTGGGCACCATTGACTATCATAGTAGGAAAAATGACAATGGTAGTCAAAAGTGCCCCAGGACTTTTTGATGTCCTACATTCTTCAAAGTATCTTCTTTTGTGCTCAACAGAACAAAGGTATTTATAAAACAAAATTCCCTACTATGGTGGTCAAAGGGGTCCAAGAACTGTTTGATTACAATTATTCTTTCAAATATCTTGCTCTTTGTAATTCAGAACAAATAAATTTATACAGATTTAGCACTACTCAAGTGTGAATAAATTATTACAAAATTGTATCTTTTTTGCATGAACTTTTCCTTTAATATTATGAGCTTTTACTTTCAACTAATTTTTAAGAGTTTTTGCAACCCTGTTACATATGCATATGCAAAATAAGATTATTGAATTCATGCTGTAAAAGCAGAAAGACAGAAATACAGCATCTGATGAGAAGTGCTGAGCAGTGCTGAAAAAGGGCAAATCACAGAGTTCCCCACAAGCTGACCTCGCCTGGAGGTAAAAGTGAACTCATCCTGAAACAGTCCTGTCAGCAAGAAGGAAAATGGAGGATTGAGAAGATAAATTATTAACTGACATTCATTTATTCTTCTGAAGTGATGGCAACTCATGGAAACTCGTGGGTTGCCTGAGAAACAAATATATCTTTTATAAGATGCCTTGAATAAAAACAGGAAATGGTTGAAGAATGCTAAATGCATTTGTGTCTCATGAAACATTTTGTATAAAATGAAACTATTTAAGTATAGGGTGAAAAATATATGTTGTAAAAGTGACACAAAAAATTAACAAACTGGTAATTTTAAAACACAATGCCATGCACTGCGAAATTCAAAATACAGGCGACACAGCTGTAAAAAAATCAATATAAAGACTTTTACAACAGACTGCGTACTGCAATATACAAGAGCAATACATAGAAGTCATAATGAATGTTTACTTAAAACATATAACTGATGTTTACCTCTAAACAAAATGCACTGCAGGACGTTGTTGTGCAGTTGCTATAAAAATAATAAACATAATAATGAGCTACAGCTCCATTACGGTGTAGAATGTGTATCTGTATATGAAAGTATCTGTATTGATGTGCTTTGGATATCTCTCCATGCATATTTACATTAAAAGATAGTGTCTCTTATCCAACTGTATGTAGAAGCACATGAGTGTGTATAATTAACCTTGACTGTCTCAAAAGGACGGTGTAGGACATGTTGGGTTTTGGAACATCTGTTCTGCTGTCAGAGCAACTAGGTCTCTCTCTTCCCTCTGTTGCCACCCAAACACATTCTGTCGGAAGCAAAATGGAAAACACTGAAATAGATGAATGAGAAAAAAATCCAGATAATCCCACATTAACAATCCAGAGTAACCCTAAAGCACTGCATGAAGCCCTGCATGTGCTTAAAGTGCAGTGTGACCGTTGACTGTAAAATAGATGGACGGCGTTACACCACTTCCTTCCATTGTAATAGAATGAGCATAGAACGTCAGACGATGGGCGCTGACATGTTACGCAAACACGTTAGTTTGGAGCCGGGGCATGCGCAGAAAGAACCGTCAGTAGAGAAAGAGACTGCACAGAAGTGAGCACTAAGTGTGACGGATGCTCGTACTCAATCTGAGGTTAAAGTCCCCGTGAACCGGATGTTGCTATAGTTTTTATTTCCGTATTTTGACACATTTCCGAGTGATATGGAATTTCTAATGAGAAGAAAAGTGGGTTTGGCTTCATCTTTCTCTGCGATTTGATTGGATGTATAAAAACAGCCGTTGCATTTAGAAATGGAACTGGCAGCAGACTGACAGTTGAAGGGGAGGAGTTAACGGATGCTCCGCACAAGCCATCTAACACACTTTCATAATTCTGTCCCATCTTCTCATGTTTCTCTTGATCTAGTGGCAGGATCATGACAGAACCTCATGTTTTATGTGGATAGAGGCATTTTTGTCATAGTTGGCATTCCACATGGTCCAGGTCTCGTCTCAGTTCCCGCCCTTTCATCTCATCATTGGTTGTTAATTAGTTCATGCCTTGCACTTATCTCCTTATATATTGACCTTGTATCTCTTGTCTTGTGCTGGTTCATTGTCACTCGTTGCTTGTGGTGAGTTCATGTCTTGTCAGTGTAGTTTAGTCTTTTGTAGTTATGTCATATGTCATTTCAGTCTTGTTATATCCATGTTCTTGTTTTACTCCCTCGTGGGTTTTTGTTTTGTCCTTTTTTACTTTATTATTGAAGCCTGTGTTAAAACCCCTTACCCGCTGTCTGTGTTTGGGTCCTCTATCTGTGCACCTCACCTAAACCCTGACACATACGTCATTTTAGATGGATGGTCATTTTCAGGTTTTAATGAAAGATCAGGAGGGCACACACATTTTGAAAGACCCACATTGATCAACTATTTATATCAATATCTTGTTTTTTTAATAGAAAATGTTAAAATATTAATAGGAAAGAAAGTTTCATTCATTCATTTGTTTATTCATTGTAGAGACAAAAACATGAAAATAATACAGTAGTTTGGACAGTTTTGTTTAAGGGACAGATCTGAAGAAGCAACAACACAGACAAACACACACACACACATGCACACATACAGCACATACAGTAGATTTGCTCATCATCATCCCAGACAATTTTAGTGTTTACTTCACACACTATTCTTCCAACCCTTTTTATTTTCTATCTGACAGTGGAGACCATGAACTCTTTCTTTGGTGCTGATAATGCCATCATGAAAAACAAAGAGGCATGTCACACCCCTGCAAAGGGTCAAATGAATAGATACAGAGTGTCTTTATAAATGAAATAGCACCCCGGGGAAAGCTGTGGCCAACTGCCTGTGGACGAAAGCAATAAACAACATGGACTGACGGCAATTTACTGTTCAACAAAACAGATATATATATATATATAAAGAGAGAGAGAGAGAGAGAGAGAGAGAGTGAGAGAAAGAGAGAGTGAGAGAAAGAGAGAGGTATTACATTGATGTATTCTTAAAATAAGAATATAATTCTGCAGTGACATAATTAAAGATTGTAGGATTTAATAATTCACTTGAGGGATTAATCCAAACACAATGGCAAAGGAAATGATGAAATGGGATGGAGAGACCGCAATGGGGTTACAGTTTAATTAAAACAGCTTGTAAATTACGTGCACTAAATCATTCTCATACTGTACACACAGGTTGTCAACCCTTTTAAATAGACAATTCATTCCAACATTCATATTTATCTTCATTAAACATTTTACAGATTGCTGCCAAGCCCAAAAAATGACCAAATAAAATATATAAGTAAACTTCAAGTCAAGCTCTCTATTAAAGCTTCAACATATAATATGCATTTTCAAATAAATATTCAGCCTAAATGAGATTTTGCAAGATATATTAATGCGTATAAAAATAAACAAATTAATAAATAATGCTGAACTTGTTATTTTTCTCAGAGAGTCATTTGAGTTTAAGTACATGGTACTGTAAAAGCACAAGAGATTATTTTCAGTCTTGTCTCTATAGCTTTGTTGTTTTCTAAGTAGGAGATAAATTTCTACCTGTGGACACAAGCTGATCCACATTTCTGAATGTTTTGCTTTGGTGTGATGTGCATGTTATGCAAACACGTTAGTGTGGAGCCTAGGGATGCGCAGAAGGAACCGTCAGTTGAGAAAGAGTCTGCACAGAAGTGAGCACTAAGTGCAGAGCGCCATCAATGCCGTCCATATTCCCTCATGACTGAATGAAAGGTTACCATACACCTTTCTGTAACATCTTATAACTAACTAAAATAAAATTTATTCGATACACAAACACTTGGACATACATCAACGTGATTAATACTGACTAAAAGAACAGAAAACAGCCAGCAGGGGACGATCAAATAGCCCGCAGCTTCACTTTTAAGGATGTGTGAGGCAGCACTGAGTGTAACAGATGCTCGTATTCAATCTGAGGTTAAAGTGCCGGTCAATCGGGTGTTGATATAGTTTTTATTTACATATTTTGACACCTTACCGAGTGATATGGGTTTTCTAATGATAAAAATAGTCAGCTAGGCTTTCGTCCTTCTCTGCGATTTGATTGGATGTATACATTTTTTCTGAAGCATTATGAAATGTAAGTGGCAGCAGACTGACAGTTAAAGGGGATGAGTTTGTGCATTTTAAGATTTTAATGAATGGGCACACAAATTTTAAAAGACCCATCTTGATCAACTATTTACAAAAAAAAATATATAGTATAACACGCAATATTTCATGAAAAAAGTAGGTATTGTAATTTTTGTGTTTGAATGTGTGAAGGTAAAGATTATGGCTACG
This sequence comes from Triplophysa dalaica, assembly GCF_015846415.1. Taxonomy (NCBI): domain Eukaryota; kingdom Metazoa; phylum Chordata; class Actinopteri; order Cypriniformes; family Nemacheilidae; genus Triplophysa; species Triplophysa dalaica. Next base: position 8,571,650 of record NC_079550.1, on the reverse strand, counting down.
AGGGAACTTCTACCTTTCTATTTATTAATCACTTTGATTTATCTTGTTTTTAATAGAAAATGTTAAAATAGTAATAGGAAAGAAAGATTTATTCATTTGTTTATTCAGTGTAGAGCAAAAGCATAAAAATAATACAGTATTTTTTATGGAACAGATCTGAAGAAGCAACAACAAACACACACACAGAGACACAGAGACACAGAGAGTGCTCATTTGCTCATCAACATCCCAGACAATTTTAGTGTTTACTTTTCACACTATTCTTCCAACGTTTTTATTTTTCTATCAGACAGTGGAGACCATGAAGGGCTCTGGTGTGCTCTGGTGTGATATGCTGTGTTTAGATAAATTACCAAAATCACTGGGCTGTTACATCCCTCATTGTTTACCATTATAGTGGTGAAGAACAATAAAACTGGATTCCTCTCTTCTGCTCTGTTTAATAGACGGTTAAATATTCGGTCTGCCATATTGTATTTGCCAAATCTGTGTTCTAAAATAACCAATAATAAGAGCAGAAAAAGGAAATCAATAATACGTTTACATGTATGCATCTGGCTATTGCTTTTGGTCCTAAACAACTGTGCATTGAAGCTATTTTAATGCTTTTACCTGCTTGCATAACACTCAACATTATGTAACGTTGCAGTTTTTTTTACGATTGATCATCTTTTTCAGTTCACCTAACAATTTTTCTAAACTCTTAACACAGCAACACACCTAAATCACATAATTCGCAAAACTGTTAATTTCATGTTCAAAATCACACAGTTTAAACTAAACTCCAACACTTGTTTAAAAAATACAAAATACGCTATTTTTAATACACTATACACTAAATTCGCTGTGTCTACCAAAACACTCAAACATGTTCTCTAGTGAGAGGAACATTCGGTCCCAGGGGACTCCAGAAGGTTAAGTGTTGATCTGCCTAATACTTGCATCATATGCATACACTTTCAGATCAGGGGGAACACACTAGTCTAGTTTATATAAAACACTGTGGTCTTTGATTTTCAGTGTTTATTCAGAAGGCATATTTTCAGGAGGCACATTTCAAACAACCAAAAAAGGAAATAGGCCTACAAAACATTGAACATTGCAGTAACATGAATTCAGATAAAGCAAAAAAATAAAAATAGAAAAAACACTACACTGTAAACACAGAAAATCATGGCAATTGTGCATACGTGGGCTCATGAATACCGCCGTCTGTTGGGGTCTGGCCAAAGGATCTCATCGACATCGCAAGCAATGTCTTCTCGTGCTAGGCACCGGGGAAAATATCCCCTTGCATGTCGAAACCATTCATGGATTGCTGTCACCTGAATGTTGCAGCAGGCCCGTTCCATTGCCTGCAGAAGAGGCATGCGGCATGTGGTTGGCGGTCATATACACGCCACCTCCAAGCCGAAAAGAATTCCTCTATAGGGTTTAAAAATGGCGAGTAAGGGGGAAAGTATACCACTTCAAATTGATTGTGGTTGGTGAACCAGGCCTGGACCAGAGCAGCCCGATGGAAACTGACATTATCCCATACCACCACAAACCTGGGCCGATCTGGTCTGTTCTGTACAACTATATTATGGAGAGCATCTAGAAATGTTCCTCCTCCTCCTCTACCTCTGCCTCCATCGTTGCTTAAAAAGTTCTTGAAATGGCTTAACTGAGGGCTTTTTGTAGCTGGCTGATTGGTGTTCAGTTTTGCAAGTTATGCCTTCAGGTGTGTATTTGAGTGGTTGCAATTACCCGATGTGTTTTGTATTTTAGATATATGTGTTTTCCAAATGGCACCCTGAGATTTCATTTTTGAACGAAGTGTCTTATGTATGAAATAGAGTGTAGTAATCAGGACCAAGTGTGTTGCATAAAGGAGTAAGTGTGTTACAGAATTGCAAACAAAGTATAAAGTTGACAATGTGTTTAAGCTATGGTTACACTGTGTTTAAATTATGCTACAAGAAGTTAGGGTTTTGAGGCTTTGGAGTAAGCATTTGGTTTTAGTGTGTAAGCAATGGGCAAAAACTGTAATGCTACTTGCAAAATTTTCAGAATTGTTTATATTTGTATATGTCTAGTAAATTTTTCCTTTTTTTCCGCACTCAATGTGAAAGTTATGTATTACAATCAAATACATATTGAAAGGTTTTTATACCTCCAACAATATTTTTTAAGTTTGGAAACAATATGTTGTCTTTATACTTTAGTATCACAATCAGTATTTATCTAAAAAAAATGTAAATGTTGTTTTACACAAAAACAATTATGGATGTAAATGTGTTTTTACATAAGGAAGGGGATCCCAGGTTCATCTTACAGTTTTTTTCAATTGCTAAGAAGCATTTGCCAATTATTAAAATACTTTTTCTAAACTCTTAACACAGCAACACACCTACATCACACAATTAGCCAAATAGTTAATTTTCTGACCAAAACCACAGTTTGTTAAATAAATACAAACTCTACATTTCAAAACCCTTAAAAACTTTTTCAATATACACTTACTCTATCAAAACACTGCAAACCCGTTTCAAAATCGAATCTTTCGGTCAAAACTTTAGCACTCGTTTTCTATCCAACATGAATACATAGTCAATTATACCACAATGACTGTCAAAATACTAACAGTTGGTGGCATTACAAAAACTGCATTACTTGTCATGTTTCAGTTCTTTCTGCATAGAACATACAGTGAGATTTTTTTTGTTTTCATTCATTCAGCTGTGTGTGTGTGTGTGTGTGTGTGTGAGTGTGAGAGAGAGAGAGAGAGAGAGAGAATTCATGGTGCATTAGATGTGTACAACATAATATCTAAATGTGAAGGAGTCATCAATACTTTATAGAATGTACAACTGGGAAAAAAACAGAAAGCGACAGAATTGCACAGTGAAGACTTTATTAGCAATATGAAATTGCTGTCAGTGATCAAAACGAAACAAGGACAAACATACATGGCCTTTGATTTACAGTAAAGTGTGCAAAAGTAGAACAAAAGACTGTCTTTTTTTTGTGTATGTCCATGTAATGGAAAGTCTTCAACACCTGGCTATGTCTCTGATTGAGATTGCAATCAGCTATTGCTTATTCTAATTATCAGTAAATTATCAGTATACCGTAAAAATGCTTATAAGCTGTATGAATATATTTTTAAAATATTTGTTTCAATACTTTGGAGCTGATATTGTTGCAGAAGTAGAGATTTTATACTGTATCTATGGTTTGGAACAATAGGTCTTCATTTCTGGCATGCTGCGTTTAAGCATTTGTAAAAAACACAATAAAGATCCATGATTTTGGTATTGGGTATGCTTATATGTAAAGAAAATGTAGGCATTCTAGAAACATGTTAATTGATTGGATTTTGTGTGAAAACAACATTAATTTTGTTAATGGTATGGCCACAACAGAATGATGTTGTGTTAATTGTGTTTAGAGTTTTAAAAATGTGACTATAGATTGGTCAAAGGGATGTTAGCAATTGAAAAAAACTGTAATGGTATGGCCACAACAGAATGATGTTGTGTTAATTGTGTTTAGAGTTTTGAAAATGTGATTACAGATTGGACAAAAGGATGTTAGCAATTGAAAAAAACTGTAAATTGATGTTCTGTCCCTCACTTTACATGTCTATGACAGCAGATGTAGATATAGACCACGGCTGTGATTTATTTGCATAACTTCAATTAACTTTTTCTCTTTAGCAATGGAATAAAATACAGGTGATATATTTGTGTTCTATAAGTCTATAAATTAGGTTTAGAACATGATCTTATCTGTTCTGTAATACAGTGTGAAAGCATTTGTAAATTTGGCAGTTAAATTACAAAGTTTTGGTCTTGGTTGATTTTGTGTGTTAAAGAAGTTAAAGCATCTTAAATTTGTGTTAAATGTATGCATTTTGTGTCAAAGCAAAAAAAGTGTTAATTGAATTGCCTGCAAAGCCAGATGTTGTGATAACTGTGTTAAGAGTTTAGTAAAATTGTTAAAAGTATTGGAAAAATTGTCATAGCAATTGTAAAAAAACTGTAACATTGAGAGTAGACTTCAGGGACACAAATTGATCGTCTTAAAAAGAAATGACTAAAAAAGTGGTGATTGAGAGGGAGAACAAGAGAAAAAAGCCCCCTTCAGCTGTCCATCTGACAGCATCATTTGCTCATCAGTTCTGTGTGTGTGTGTGTGAGCTTCTCAAATGAGCTCTCAGCTAGAGTGGCCTCATTGATGAATAAGAGTCATATTGGCTGCTCATCCATCTATGAGAGAAGCTTCATGAATCAATAGCAGGAGAGACACGTGACCTTGGTGAGGACGTTGATGGTGTTCTTCTTAAGCTCCCAACATCCAGCTTCTTCTACAGTATACAGTCCTGCAGTGCTCCTTGATCTCAGCCTCCTTGTTCTAAACTTTACTAATCACTTTTTCGAGCATCATAGCTTTTTATTAAAAATTATCACTTGGAAATAAGGGGAACAAGACATTAGACAATAGCTGTGTGGCATACAGTATTTTACCGCTATAGAAATCTAGCCTAGCTATAATGTTGCATGCTAATCAAAAAATAATCCCTATGATTTCAAATGTCTTCTGAAGTCATATGTCTGTGAGGAAAATGATAAATATTTGGAGTTTATATGACACAAATTCTAATTGAAAAGAAGTATATCCACATGCTAAATTCAAGAATGTTAGCACTTCAATAACTTCTAATCTCATTGGTTCTCAGATGTCTTGTGACAAGTCTCACTAGACACCTTATGTTTACCACTATCTACAATATCAATATCATACACACACAAACCACACACACACACACAGGCACGCACGCACGCACGCACACACACAGTGAAATTAAATATTGCAATGAGATGAGTGGGTAAAAATAGTCAGCTTGACCCTCAGACACATGCTCAATACCAGATCAGGGGTTAGAGTATGACCTATAACATTTGTGTTAATGTCTCCAGCAGCCTTGCTGACTGACCACTTAAGCTGTTTGAATAATGATCGCAGGTTCTCAGATGTGTTGTGAAAAATCACAACTGATAAGAAGTTTTTCAACAAGTGCTGTGAACAGAATGAGTCACAGATTACTGCACTATGTCTTTGGAATATTGTCAAAAGTTTTTAATAAATTGATATGTAAAGATGTAACCAATTGTTCCATAAACAAAATCATAATTTACAAATTTGATAACATTTATAAATGATTTTACCCATTATCCCGCATACTGTATAAGTTTGTTTATTCGTGTCTCTTACATGTGTCGCTGTCAATGTTTTTGTGTCAGTCTTACTGATAAATGTTGTTTTTGCATTTGTATAGAAACTATTTTTCATTGCACTTCCAATATTTTTTTGTTGTGCACGTTGTTGTTACATGGTTTAAGATGTTGTTTTATTTTTTTAAGTTAAATTAGGGAGAAGAAAATATATGTCGATATGTTATTGATATTTTTAATTGGACAAGCTAAAATGGCAATTTATGTAACATGAATGAAGAAAGTTGAGAAAGTCATTAATATTTAGGTCTGTGTGTCTTTTTTTAAGGTTTTTTAAGTGTTTTTGTCAGAGGAATATCTTTGAAACATAATATGATTTTATTAGCAATATACAATATTTGGGTATGAGAAAATTTGTCCCAATTGTTGGAGGCTTTTTTTTTTCTTCTGAGAAATCTGATCTGAGAAGTCTCCCAACCTGGGACGAACTGACAGATGGGGTTTGACTTGAAAAAACCTATTATCTTCTGAATAGTTTTGAAAAAGGCCAATGATATTGGTGAATGAAATTTGCATGCCGGACGGATATCTGGGTATAAAAGAGTGACGGCGTGCTGCATTCAGTCACCTTTTGTTCTTCTGAGCCTTCGATCCTATGACCACATCGTCTCTGATTTCAACTACTGCTGGATCCTGAACGACATGTCCCTCTGTTCTCATGGGTGCAACAATCTCATAGAGGAGGTGGATGGACTGAGGGCTGCCTCAAGTGCTTCGGCACCTTGAGGCAGCATTCATGGATACGTCCTGTCCGCACAGCGGGCGGTTGACAATCCAGACGTTGCGATCATGGGTGGCTGTGTTCTTTACGGACCCAGCCACCACCAAGTCTGCTTCCCATCCCATGATAGCAGTGTATTCGTCCCTGGCGTTCGCCATGGCGAGCAGCGAGGGTGATATGGGGATTACGTGACTGCTAATCCGTCAGCCACAGGCTCGAGGACCATTCGCAACCCGTCTCGCTCATCTGACCAAACTAGCTTTATTGTCCTTACTTCCAACGAGTGCAGGCAGTTAGGGGCTACATCGACGTACCCCAGGTGACATGCAGTCGCTGTGCTCTATGCCTGTAGACGGTGGCCACCTGGGGAGGGCTACCCTGGCTCCCGTTCAAGGCGGGTAACCTTTCGGCATCTCTGGTATTGAGAGCTTACACTGCCGCGGGCCAAGACTCGCCCTCTCTGTATGCCATTGCCATGGCCATCCTGCAGGCCAAGGCATTAAAGAGCTCCTTGAGGATAAGAACAACCTGAGGGCTTGTGCAGGAACTCTGTGCCGCCACCAGTCTCCCCCTACGAGTGACCAGGGTGACAGCGTGGGCCATGGGTTGGACGATGTCCACACTAGCTGCCCAGGAGAGACAACTCCAGCTCAACCTTGTGCAGATGTGAGACTCTGGGAAAGATCGCTTTCTCAACACACCAACTCGGCGTACTGTCCCAAGATTGCCAGTGCCCACTGGCAGTGAGAGCTCTCTCCACCCGGAGTATAGCTTCCTCGTTGGCACTGGCTCAGGGCACCTCTCTGGCAGACATCTGCAGAGCTGCAGGTTTGGCTTCACCTAACACCTTCTCAAGGTTCTACAGACTCCGTGTTGAATCGGTTTCAGCCCGAGTCCTGCATGGTAAGGTAAGACCGGCAACTGGTAGGGCGTTGGCCTGCAAAAGCTCCTTCCCCCCTCCAAGGCAGGTTCCGCCTCCCTTCTTCCCCCACTGGGTGAAGAATAGCCATTTCACCCATCACTAAGCAGATCCTGTGGGTGGGTAGGCTGGGCAGAGCAGTCCTGCCTCTTTAGGCCGGGTATCAGCTAGTTAATAGCTCTAACCGGAACTAGTGCTTCAGACGTAGTAACCCCCCAGCAGGGTGGTTCCGTCTGATGTATCCTCATGATTGGTTCCAACCTTGGTAAACCATGACCTTCCCTAGGTGGGCCTCCGCCTTGTGGCACTTTCTTCAGTCTGCACATTCCTCCCATGAGTTCTCCCCTGACGGCGAGACCATGCTGGTGTCTCCACTAAACTCCTTCCTATGGTAGGGAGTGGTCTCTGTAGCGCACTTCCCCAGTGGCCCTTCCAGTGCCGGGCTGCTTCTTGCTGTTAAAGAAACAATGCCTCCACCTGTGACTGCCGGTGGTAGAGGATTCCCACCTTTCCAAAGCTCTGGGACCCCCTACCCATCCACTGGACGGTTACAATTTTGCGATAGCGCTCACGTCTGACACGCAAAGGCCAGTCAGCGTCGCTTCGCTGGAGATTGTGATGCGGCAAAGAGCCTTGGGGTTTCCATAGGAACCCCATCTGTCGGTTCGACACACATCGAGAGACCGACAGAAAGGGAATGTCTTGGTTATGGATGTAAACTTTGTTCCCTGCTGAAGGGAACGAGACGTTGTGTGCTGCCCGCTGCAGCAGTCGAGGGAGGCTCTCAGGCTCCTCAGCCCAAAGGTGAATGAATGCAGCACGCCATCTCCCTTTTATCCAATTTCATTAGCCTTTTCAAAACTAGTCAGAAGATAATAGTTTCTAAAGTCAAACCCCATCTGTCGGTTCAACACAACGTCAAGAGACCGACAGAAAGGGAACTGTTATTTTACAGTTTACTTTTTGCCCTAGCTTCTATATGCTGTGTATATATATATACTATATTCTAACCATAAATCTCTCTCTCTCTGTCTTTCTCTCTCTCACGCTCTCTGTGTATGTTAGGAGTGTGGTATGCCCAGGCATTGGAGGTGTCTACAGGGAAGGTTCCTTTTGTGGAAGTTTTGAATGGAAGTTCTGTGCTCTTACCCTGCACTTACACAAGTTGCATAGGGATAAAAAATCTGTTCTTTAACTGGCATTTCAGGAGCAATGGAACATTGCATAAGGTGAGACCCCCAATTTATCTCTCAACTGGTCTAACAAAGCACTGCTCAAACTCATTAGGGCTGTGTATTGGCAAGTGCCTCCCGATACAATACGTATCACGATAGATGGGTCACGATACAATATATTGCTATGCATTTCGAAATGATACACATTTGAGATATATTGCAATACTGTTAATAGAAAATGTCAGAAGTAGAGCTAGACAAACAACATCTGGGGTTTACTGTAAAGATAAGTCCATGATGTGCGATGCATAGACGTTTAGTTCAGAGGTTTCACAGTTCCCAAACTGTGAATTGCACCCCTCAAGTTTGTAGCAAAGGGGAATAAGTTGGGTCACGCAAGTCACTTGGCGGTTGTGGTGCATTACAGTTAAAAGAATGAAAATTGGCAGTATAAAACCCTTGGTTCTTCTGTGCTGTAAATGCGCTGGTGTCACATCTGTGAAAGCACAATAAATGGTATTGTTACTTTTTGAAATAAACTTTTTGTCTAATGCACTGCAGTAGCCAAGTGACTGGTGCGTCATGACTTGCGAAGCTTACAAACAGCATTTATTTTACATAACTCATTACTTCATGACTTATTTTTAAAACCAAAAAACACCCACACATCAGCTCTGAGGGCTCAAAGCGGTGTTATATTTCTCGCCATGCTCGCTTCCACTTACTTTTGGCTGTATGTACATGGCATGATTTAAAAAATGTCACTATCGAAAAATAAAAAATTGAGGTGGTTACATGTATCAATATTTTTGCACCACCCTAAAGTACATTATACTGTACATAACAGTAACATACAAAAAGGAAATTCTCTCCATAATGCATTTGAATAATGAAGTCATGCAGCTACTTTTTTACATGTTTGCTATTATTTTAGCCAGGTGATCCCAAAGTTATAGAGGTTTTTCCCTCAGGTGTGTACGTGTAACCACATGTCTAGTACATGACATTAACTACTGCTTGAACAAGTTTGTGCTTCATTATTTTAAAACTTTTTTTGTTATATAGACTAATCTGTTGACATATGTACTGTAGCTTGATTCCTTCAGCAAATTTAAAACTATGGCTTAGGTGTCCAAATTCTATTATGAGGTCACTGAACGTGATGTTTTTTTTATCTCATCAGCTTTGTGAAGCTCTCATTCCAGCTGAAGGCATAGAACCAAAGATGCATATCGATCACAACCGGGTGGAGTTTGTTGGCTCCAGTAAGCGAAGTAACATCTCCATACTTCTGCACAATGTAACCTTTGAGGACCAGGGAGAGTACATCTGCTTCGCCCGTAATGAAAAGGAAAAATATCGGAACCACAGTGCTGTCTTCACTCTTTATGTAGTGGAAGAATGTGAGTCAATATGCACACAGGGATCGAAATAAGAACATTAAAATGTTGAATCTCTTCATTCACCTCTAGACACTTCCAACATAAAGATGCCAATAAGAGACAAAATAGAAGATTAGATTACACTTTACAGTGTAATTAATCTAGTTATAGATTTTGGTACTGAGTAATAAAAATGTATTTTTTAATTACATGTACTTACTGTAGGGTTAGGAATAGGGTGTGGTGTGGTGTAGGGGTAGTTACATGTAATAATTAGTGGTGGGCATAGATTAATTTTTTTAATCTAGATTAATCTAGATTAATTCCAAGATTAATCTAGATTAATCTAGATTAAAATGGCTCATTTGAATTCTGCCGAAGGCATCCAGAATATGTGTGCTACCCAAATAATGACTAAAAGTAAGTCTTTGAGAACGGGTGTCTCAAGCCAGGTGGCGCATTAGACCAGGGGCTCATCTCCTGTTTCCAAAATGCATCACAAACTGCTTGAGAAAGCTGTTCTACTATGATAATTGGTGATGAAAATTAAATTATGTTCAATAAGATGAACTTGTGTTTACTTCCGCATTAGCTAAGGGATGATTTGCGTTTAGGTGGTACTTGAGACTGGAAGAGCTCCTACAGTACATTTACATTTAGTCATTTAGCAGACGCTTTTATCCAAAGCGACTTACAAAGAGTGAGGGAGCAACAAGCGATATGTCATACAGGAGCCATAATACATTAGATCTCAATACAAAGTTACTGGTTTCAACTAAAGCTAGACCACTACCTGTTGAGAGAAAGTGTTTTTTTAAACCAATTCCGCATTGCACAAGGTGCAAACAACCTTAGTCTTGTCGATGTTTCTATTGGGAAGCTTCTTAAAAATTAATATTTCCTGAAGCAAACCCCGCGGCTTCATAGCTGCATCCATGATAGCACGTCACGTTTGATGCGGTAATTTCACAGTAACGTTATGTTGTGTTCAGACCAAACGCGAATGGCGCCTCAAGCGCGAGTGATTTATATGTTAATGCAAACAGCCAATAGACCTACTTGCTGCGCGAATCGCGCGAATGAAGCCCTGCTTATGAGATGATGAGGCGGCTTCTGCTTCCGCGAATCACGCGAGTTGAAAAATCTCGTTCTCGCCCCGTACAGTGCAGTTAAGCTGGTATACATCCGCGCTAAAATATCAAGGTGAAAGTCATCATAGCTTGCGTAGTATAGACCCAGCTCCCAACCCAACTTTGAGAATAGATTAACGGCGACATTTTTTTTATCGCGCGATAACGCCGTTAACGGCCCACCACTAGTAATAATGCACGATTAATAGTAAATACTAAGGTGAATACATGTTACAAGTGTTACAAGGGCACTGTAAAATAAAGTTTTACCGAACAATATTGTTTAGACTTTTCCTCATTTATTTATTTAGATCTTTGGGCAATATATGGGTGGTTCAACTGATAGAGACACCATTTTACTTATATTTTCATTTCAGAAATGCATGTCAGGAAGCCAAAGCAGGATTTAGGTGCTTATCAGATTTGTTTAACAAATCCACATGTGAATCAAATATACAGTAATTATCAACAATAAAACAGGGAATGCACTGTTAAAAAAAACTGTAAAAAACTGACATTTTCTGGCAGCTTTGGCACCAGAAATGAACCGTAAAATAACTTTTTTGTTTGTTTCCTGTAAAATTCCATTTTCCACCTTTGTTCTTGTGAATTTGCGTTTTTTTCTGTACATTTTACATCATACGTGAAAATACAGTAAAATTATTACAGTCTCTGAAATTATGGGTTTTTTACAGTGTAGGTCTTTCTCACAAAGCCATTAAAAAATCATGGCAGTGATGCCTTTAAATATAAAATATATAATTTTATAATATAAATGATAATTATAAAGACATTTGTACATACCTTGTGCAAAGAATAATTATTGTCTGCAAATAATGACAAAATGTAAATGTAACATATAGTGAATTAATTTTGTATGTTTTAATTTAAACATTACATTATATTATTTTATATTATTTAAACTTTTATATTTTAAACTAATATTATTAAATAGAAAATACCTATCATGAATAAAATATTTCAAATTAGATTAATAAACAAATGCTCATTAAAAACAATACACCGTAATTAACGCAATAATAAATGATTTATTATTGATGGGTGATTTCATTTTACTGCCAACCACCAATGAATCCAATGATTTTATTTTGACGTGCACAACACTGGCAGATGTACACACACGGAGGCTCGCCAGGACAGTTCTTGTCATAACATAATGTTAAATGTTTTAAAATCTATTTTAAAAGGCAAGTGACTGTACAAGTCAGCATTACCATGCGTGTAAATCATTGAAGAATGTCGACTGAAAGAAGAGCTTATTCAGTTAACTTCTGCGATTTTATTCCTACATGTACTCCTGAAGGCTTCCGTAAATAATTAGTTTGTTTTGCTTAACTACAGGATAGATTTGATATTGCAACATACAGAAACTACAAAAGAACATGGATAACAAAAAAAACAAAAATGTGTTAGACATGACAAACCCCAAACACCTCACAGTATATTGTGAAACATGCTATGCAAAAGTTTTTCATTGAACCTAAAATGTATCAAAGAATACTGTACAAGACACTGATGACTTACAGTAAAAGATATTACTGTCACTCACCATTGCATATGTGCTGATGGTGACATGACAGTAAAAGTTAGTTGATTTACAAAATGTATGAAAATGTTACAATATCACATGCTGTGTGACATATCCCGTATCTTGCTGCCTTGTCTTTGCAGTAAAAGTAGTGGACAACACATTGACAGTCGTCATTGTGTCTGTGCTGGGAGGCGCCATAGGTCTGATCGTCCTCATCATGGTTATTAAAGCTGTGGTTGTGGCTGTTCTCAGCAAGGTCCAGGAGAAGAAGTAAGTCACAGAGTTTCTGCTTTTCTCCCCATTTAAAAACAATTCAATTGTTCATTCATTCTAGTCATAAAGTACATTATCTTAATTTTATTGGGTGAAATATTAAACTCTAAGTTTTAAAAGATGTTTCTACCTTTTCCACAATATCAAAATCACTTTAACTTAAGGGAGGAATAGAAATTATTGAACTACTTTCCCATAATTATTTTTCTTTGGATCCTATTCCACTGCTTAACTCTACATTTACTCTACATGCACATTAAACTACATTTATCATATTTTCTTTCATGTTTTGATATTTATTTTAAAAGCAGTTGCATGGACCCCTAGTAAGCATGCTGACAACATGCAATAGGCACAAGTCATAAAAATAATCCAATGGCAAGAAAAGGCTTCACAGTCTGTTAACTGGATTGTTTTATAGTTTTTTTGTCTGTGTGTTATTCTGAGCACATACAGCAATGTAACATCTCACATACCTCCATCATAACTCAACGCCTTACTATAACAGAATGAAAAAATCTGCTGTCAACTTCTAGTCTTATTTCTGTTAAAACCGTGATGTCACCCATGCTAACAGAATAGAACCACAGTGGTCTGGTAACTTTGACAGGAGCCCAGTGATAGCCAAATAAATGTCAACAAATACCATTCTGTCATTCAGGGTAAATGTCAATAACATAGCATTCTGAGTGATGAATTTTCAATCAGATAAGGGTCAAACTCTCCCAAGACAAGTCTGACATCTCCAGAACATACTGTGCCATCCAGGAGAACGTAAAGCACAGTTAACCTAAACATCCTTACCCTAGATGTTGAACAATGAATGAGAAATGTCTCTGGAATGCTTTTTACAAACTGAATATAATCAAGATTTGTAAACTATGTGAGTTTGATAGAATGTCATTAATTTGTTTGTTGGTTGGTAAATTATGCTTCAGAGCATTTTAATGATTCTGGAATGACACCTGCAACCGATTTTTCAAGCGGTTTATTATTCAAAGTATATGTTTCATAGACCCTCAAAGTGTTACGTTGTAGCTTTAAATATGCCTTTTCTCATTTTGTCCCATCTTTTCTCTTTATCTTCCAGTAAAGATTGCCTTGTGAGCTCAACAGGGAACGACAACACAGAAAATGGCCTCCCTGCCTCCAAAGCGGACACCAAAGCGACACCAAAGGCATGAAGAGAACTATGTATGTGTACATATATGAGCACACGTTTATATGTACACATGCATAGGTACATGTATACATGTACAGATCGAGCGAACGTCATAACAATGGACAGTTTATTCTTATTATCTTATAAAAAAATGCTACGTATAAATATGTGAAGAAATAAATCATATATTTTAGATTGGGCTTGAGGAAAAACATGAGATGCCACGGGCTGGATCATACACCATGACCTCAACAACAACAAAAAAACTGTACAGAAAGCATTGATTGATTGATGTTGCATTGGTGTGCCTCCATTCTGCTCTGACTTACCTGTGACACAAACTCAGAAACTGCCTTGTACAAACTGCCATATCTGTTCAATGCTTCACAGCAAAGAGAACCACGTAACCGAATGTTTGCGAAAACTTCCAGTGTGACTTTACACACCTTTACACTGCATTCCAGACGTTCCCGAGTCGATACGAATGCTTTTTTGGAGGAATAACAGACACATTAAAGCAGAACATAACCACCGGTGCCTCATACAGTAGAATTGGAAAATGTTTACCACAAACCCAAGCAGCTAAAACACAGATTTTAACCACTCCCAGTGATTTTACAAGTGATTATTAGGTCATAAAGAGCAGGATGTGAGGGCACCACTAAGCCAGAAATATACTCTACACAACTATACACATACATATGCAATGCGAGAGCTTGGTTCTGTTTTACATAAATGTGCATCGGTGTGAAGAACCTTTGTACTCCTGGGGCGATAGTGGGGAAGTTTTTGCTCTGCCATCATAGCGATATGCTATGTGTTTTGCTTTTGAAGTATGTCATAATGCAGTCACACAGGAATGTGAGCTGGAAGCTATTGTGTTCGTATGTTTGTGTAGAGTATGTTTAAGTCCTACAGTTGTTTAAAGGTAAAAGACCTTCCACAGATGCAGATATAAGGGGTCTACTGTATATATCCAGGATCCAGTCCTGCGCTGTATTGTTTTCTTTTGATGTTTTCTTTTCTGCTTTAGATAAAACACAGGTGCCTGTAAACGCTTTAAGCTCCACATGCTTCCTTGGAGCCTTCAAATGCTATAGAAATAACATCATTAAATGACTCTCGCTTAAGACGCAAAAAATAAATAAAACTACAAAAAAATCTTCAACACAAAAATAAATAAAAAGACAATCCCCAGAAACCAACTCCCTGTAGAAAAAGAATGCTGCTGCTTTTAACAATTATAACCAATAACTTTTCTTAAACGCATGTGAACAATTTGATACATCTAGTGTATGTTTCCATTGCTCCAGACTGTGTTTTTCTGTCTTTTCTAACGTGATCCGGACTTGGACTATCAGTGCTTGTATGCAATGCCACTCTTGCTAGTACGTCTTGTAGGCTATGTGTTTAACATACAGTGTAGTTCACCGGTAAAGCATATTGTGCCGTCCAAATGTCACAGCTAGGGTACCAACCATATTCATATCTCAAAGTTGTTTAATTTCGACTTGGGATCTGATTAGCATGCTAGCAAATAACTTCTGCGTGCTTAGCTGCACTTAATAAAGACACTTACTATTCTTTACAGATGCAATGCAAAGGCTACTTGTTCCATCATACTATAAAGATCAAAATAATTCTGAGAGAAAATACAACAGTAATGACTCTCGATATGGGTTTTTCTCGATAAAGGTTAAAACTAGCATTTAGCCTAAAACTCTCATAGGCTACTTGGATTAATGACCAGCCTGATGCTAATTCGAATCATTTTTGCAAATATAAAATGAACTTTGTTTATCAAAACAAGTCAATATTTACAATATTTCAATTATTTAGGACTCAATGCTCGAAATGCAGAACAGTTAGAGGAACATGGAGGATTCACTTTTGCTTCTGTCGGACTGTGTAAACACACGGCTATCATTCAAATCCATGTTTCCGAATCAGGTGCGTGTAAATGTATCGACAACTTCATCACATGCAATGAATGTCACTTTGCAATTACGCCGCAAAAAATGCAACAAAACCCTCACTCGTCTTCCCGCCATAACCCAAAGATGAATGTACGTGGTAGTTGAAGTTATGGCATAACAAGAGGGATTGTTTCTGGGCACTTTATTAATGTACATACAGTAAACGTGACTGTGTTTAGAATGCTATTATAATCTAGGGCGAAAAGCCATGCAGGGATTTTGCGCAAGATATTTGAATATACTGCTGAATGCCTGTTGTGGTGTTACTGGGATATGAAATATATGGTAACATATGAACAGGAATAGATAGTTTGAATGTGTGCACATATTTAGAAGTCTTCCAAAACACTTGACTCTCGTTTAGAAATCAGGGGCTTCTGCAATCTCAACAGTTTGGAAAGCTATTGACAGAGCAGCATGACATCTTTTATTTGTGGGAATGACGTTTGTTAATCTGAATCACTACATTAATTGAATTGTTTCTACCATAAAATAAAATAAATGTTTGTCCATCAGTTAAACAGAGTTAAATTTGAGTTTCAATGAAAAACAAAACAGGTTTGAAGCAATATTTAGGTAAATCATGACATCATTTTATTTTCAGGTGAACTGTTCCTTTAAATGGTGTTCATGAATAAGAGAAAAGGTTTAATGCTGCTCTGTATGTCAGGTGCACTTTTACAGATGTATTGTAGGTCATGTGGCTCGTGTTCAGTGTCCTGTCTGTTGATGAGAATCCAGCTGTTGTCATATTTTAGCTTGATCCGAACGTCTGGAGGCAGTGTTGGTGTCTCCATCACTTGCTCTTTCAGACACAAACACACAACGGCTAGTCAATTATTAGGAGATCTCACTTAGCCTTTTGAATTCATTTATGGTTGAATTTTTTAATAATTTTGTGCTACTTGCAGCTTTGTTGCCTTTTGTGATTCGCAGTTTGTTTTTAAACTGACGCATGAAAAGATTACGTAGGGCGGCAATACTGTAAAAACAAAAGAAAGACAAAAGTAACAAAATAAGAAATAGTCCATGTTGGCTTAAAATAGTGGACTGTTGTATGGACAGAAAGCAATGTGAACTGATCTTCATCAGATTTCTTTAGGATTATTATTATAATATTGCCTTTTCTTGTTCTGAAGTTTGAACTATTTTGCTATTCCATTTTTTTTTGCTTTTATACAGATTTTCAACTTTGCTTTAGGATATTTATTGATTTGGTGTGTACCTGTTTAGCTGTTTAGCCATCTAGATGTGTGTTTTCTTGATATGAGAGGTTACTGTATGTCTACAGGAATGGCTGGAATTCAATTGCTGGGAAATCTGGGATCGGTTAATAAAGTCTTCGCATTAAAAGTAGGCTGCATATAAGCAGTGATGCAGTGCATTACACACATTCGCATGTCTCCAATGTGTTTCTCTGTGGATCTTTGCACTTGAAGGGACATCGCAGGGACATTTAAAGAGACAAGCAGGGGCGGACTTAGTCATTTGGGGGCCCTAAGCGATTTCAGGCATGGGGCCCCCAACAGTCGTAATATGCACCCTTTTAAAACCCTTATTTTGCCATCTCGTTCTCAAAACGTTTTCTCTACATTTTTAAATAAACTGTATGTCACTTACTATCTGTAAATAATTTGTCTCAAGGTTAAATAAAAAAATCACAAATAAAAAACTAAATTCCCAAACAAGCTATTTACAACATTTGATATTATTAATGTGGTCTTGAGACCTTTCATGCATTTTTAGAAGACAAATCTCTACAGTTATTATACCCATCTCCACTGTACAGATTGATCCAGTCACCAAAGAATCGACAACAAACGCAAACTACACTATGATTTTTTACACTGTAAACTGTGACAACAGCACATTGTCATTTTCCGGGGCCGGGAGAAAGCACACCTGTGTGTCTGGGGGGATAGAGGCTACTGGAGCTGCTGTGGGAGCAGCACTGACTTTGTTAGCTCTGAGTGACGTTTGTGTGAAAAAACAAGAGACTTTTGGAAGTTTTGCCACATTCATTTTTCTCTCTTCTTTTTTGACTCCGCTGGGGTACATGGGTTTCATTATATACTTAATCTCCCGCTGGCAAATTTCCTCTTGCACTTCTAAGTTCTAACCGTCTCTGTCTCCCCTCCCGTCTGCCGTTAAGTTCTCATACTCTGGCCACTGAGCTGTTGACGTAGGTGAATAACTAATAGATTGTTTCAAAGCAGAGGGAGGCAAATTCACGCAGATGTTGTGATAGTGTTACATTTTAATGATTGTATCTATCTTGTAATCTATGTATTGTATCTTCCTGACCATACAAAATATGATAGAAAACTAATATGTTATACATGCTGTATATAAACTTCTGGGTATTTGTTGAAGGCCCCATGGTTTCCTGGGGCCCTAAGCGGCCGCTTACCTCGCTTATTGGTTAAATCTTTCCCTGTGCTCAAGCCCAAATCGCTGTCTCACTTATCACAATGCATGCAACATTTACAGCTAGAATAAATATCTGCATTTCGATCTTGGTTAAAGAAAGTATCTATATACAGTATATAAGACTTGGAATACTTCAAATGTGCTTTATATGCACCTGTCTTTTCTCTGTATTTTGCAGTGAGAATTTGCTCTTCTTAAAAAAAGACATTTTCCAATGTCACAAATCCTCTTGCACTCTTTTAAGATTCTTGTACTATATTTATTGGAGAGTTTGCCGATCTGAAAATTTGATCCTATTCAGGCACAGAATTTTATTTTTTAAACGTTGGCTAAGAAAATATTGACTCTAAACTAGATTTCACTGCCTGGGTGACTGACTCATTCTCACTGCCAAGCCAAGAGACGATCAACACATTCCAAGACACCCTGTCTCCCTCTGGTGGATTTTAACACTTACGACCATTTAAAAAAGTATTCCAGTCACACTTGCTGTGTTTAGAATTAGAAAACTGCATACAGTACACACTGAACGACGGATACGATTTTGAAAATTGTAATATGAAATAAAATCCATAAAAAGATCAAATACAAAGCTAGCCGTCAATACTAGTCAACAACAGTGGCAAATTCAAGGTGAGAACAATTGTGTTGTATTCTACACAGTGTTTTGCTGTATATTATACATTATAACAAATAAAGTAAGTCCTCCTGAAATTCAAAGCTTAGCATACAGCAAAAACAGTTCTAGTAGTATGATAATGCTGTTCTGAAATTTACACAAAAGAAGTTTAAACGTTAATATATTTTAAGTGTACAATAAGTATTCTTTGTACACTTAATAGACTAGACACATTTAAAAGTAATAAAAGATTAGTAAAATCGAGACAGCCTACATTTTTTCAAAGCTTCTCTGTACCCTGCTGTATATCACCCATCAGTGCAGAAAGTTCCCTTTATTTTAATTCACTTCCAGTCTGTTTTTGAGAAAGGATCATAGAAACGTTTGAATAATGAGCGACCTGCTAGATTTTCATCACCGCCTCCGACCTTGCACTTTAAAGGCTTACAAGCACAGACATCACGTACTCAGAAAGCAAAAGGAACAAAAGAACATTTGTGTACAGCTGTTTGTCTTTAAATTTCCCTTTGTACCAACATCTGTCATATTCTCTTCTCATAACCATGCACCTCAGTAGATTTCTCTGGATTGTATAGAATAAACTAATAAACAACATATAAAATAAAGGTTTGCATAAAAATATTACTTGTGTTTGTTGTCTTTTGACTACTATAGTGAGTCAAATTTGTTATCCATTGGGAAGTTAGTAGTCAGACACGAAACTTACTGTTTACCCATTTTATTACAATAAATCGATATGACCAACAGAACAAAATGTGTACAATATTTACAAAGAAATAACCTTAACTTTTACAATGAGGGTAAATTCAGTTTATCAAATGCTTGCATCAACACCCTATTTACACATTTACCATACATCACAAAACAATGTCAATAAATTAACAAAAATCAAAGTATACAAAACCATGTATATTTTTAATTAAAATAAAAAACATGCTTTTTCTGATCTTTTTAACAAATATTGAAAGCTATTTGAGTTTCACAACCCAATGCGAATAATTTAATACTAATCCACAATCGTTCATGTAAACATGATTCAATGACCATGCACACAGCAGCTAATTTCGTGTCACTCCTGTTTCGGGTGTTTAAACCCGTCTTCTGTTCTCACAAAATGTGAGTATTTCCAAATGTGGCATTCCACAACTATCACTCCTGAAGAATTCAAAGTGAGAACTGATTTTCATTCAAACAGCATATGAACATAAGTGTAGAAATCCTGTTCAAAAAAACATACAATTTTCCGGCAGCTGGGGCGACAAAAAAACACTGAAAGATTTCCACGGAAAATGTTTCATGTTTTTCTTGTAAATTTTCTGCAATTAAAAGGTTCTCTTTACCGTATTTCAAAAAAACGTGAAATTAGGTAAAAACACTGAAATTCAGTTTTTTACATTGTACGTGAAAAATCTGTAAAAACAGAAATTTTCTAGCAGCTTGAGCCACAGATAGTATCGTATACGTTTTTTATATTTATTGTGTTTTACCGTATTTCAAAAATACGTGAAAAATCTTTTAAAAACAGTTAAATGCTGTAAAACAAATGTTTACTGCTTGGTGCTACATACATTAAAACAGTTATCTGTCTAGAATACATTCATTTGAAAAAAACTTGTAATCGTATGAAGAATCATAGCAACTTCAGTTGTGATTGCTATGTCTCGAGTACTCAAACATAGTTTGCAGTTGTCATGCCCAAAACTACAATATGCACAGTATGAGGTCTCTATATCACATACCACAAAAAATGTAGAATTACGTTTCTTACGATACTTCAAATGCATCACATGGATGCTCTACTGCATGTTAAAGGCACCAATGTATTTTTTGGCAGAGCAAAGCAGATCAAGGTTTTGGCATCTTGTAGATAAAACAGCACTCTCTTGTGGCTGTTGAATGCATTTTACTGTGATTCAAACTGACAAAAGTGCATTGCTGCAGTTCACAGAAAGAGTGAATTCATTAATGTCTCCTTTAGTATTTAGTGTGCAGAGGCATACATCATTTATAACAGTGTGCAAAATTATACTTATGGCACCTTCAATTGTTTCACAAGACCCTGAGCGCAGAACAAAGATTCCCACAACATTCCTTTAGGTTTCCAAAGATTAAATTATATTCTGAATTCCAAGTTTTAAACCATATACTGTATGTATAGTGCACATTTTTTTCTCTTTTTGCGTACTGAAGATCTCTGGGAATCCATGTTGTGGGTTTGTCCGAGTGTGTCCTTTTTCCCAAACTCATGGAAACTCCTAAGAGTATTGGACAAGCATTAATATTTACAGTCCCATGGCTACATAGACATTCAAGTGCAATACTGTTTTTCCAATAACACCTCAAGTTTCTCAAAGTCTTACCTGCATGACTGAGTGGACCCAGTCGATCATCTGGTCCATGTTGGTATAAACACCAGGATGACCTGCCCTGGCACAGCCATGACCCCAGCTCACCACCCCCACCAACATCCAACGCCCAGATGAATATACCAAAGGACCACCACTATCACCCTGAGAGAGAGAGAATACAAGAGGCTATTGTTTAATACCCCAATAACGCTTATCAGTTAGGCACATCATATACTGTAACCGTACAGAGAAAACAAGAAGACTGTCCTCTCCTGGCACACATACCTGGCACGCATCTACATTGCCCTCTAGATAACCCGCACAGATCATCCTGAGAGTTATGCTAGAACCATACACTTTGGAACATATGTCTCTGTCTACGAGAGGGACGTCAGCCTTCTGTAGGTTTGAAGATAAACTTCCTGCAGAAAAACATCCAGATCATCTTGAACCATGACTTGATGAAAGTGAATTTGATATTAAGGATGTATGAAGATTCAGTGATAAGAAGGGATAAAGCAAACCTTTTTCCTTCACATGTCCCCAGCCAGTTACAAAAAAGTTGACTCCTGCTTTGAGGCCAAGGTCCTGAGGAGGAAGGCACACGGGCCTACGGGTTTCTAAATATAATGAAATTAAACATTACATTTACAGGTACAATTGAAGTTTTTTTGTAAACAAGTTTTGCGTTGAATTTAAATATACAATTAAATATTGTACCTTTTATCCAAAACTGCTACAGTATGCAGTTAGTACGATGCATTTAAGCAATACATTTTTCAGTGTGTGCGATTTTTTCATTTTTTTTTCATTTTAATTACTTTAAACAAAAACTAAACAAGAAGTGAATAAAATGTGGTGTAATGGTGTTTATGATTATTATTTATGATATTCTTTTTATGAAACTTTTAATTGATTAAAAAGATAAAAGCATATAAGAAGTGTATAAAATAAGGGGTGATAGTGTTTATTTATTATTATTATTATTATTTATTATGTCATTTTTTATGAAACATTTTAATAAATAATAATAAAACGCATAAAAATGTGTATAAAAGGTGGTGGAATGGTGTTTATTTTTTTTCATTTAAAAGACAAAATAACACAACATCCAGTTTTTACATTTAAGCTAAATCAGACTGATTTTATCAATTTTTTTAACTCTACTTCAAAACATGTCAAACATTCAAATTGTGCTGAGTAAAAAATGAATATTAATTTGTTTTATTGGAGTATAGGAGGATTATTATCTTGAAAATGTTGTTGTTGCAAAAAATGAATTGGAATTTTGGGTCAAAATGTTGACACATGTTACAGAATACAACATAATGAGCATTTAGATTTAGAAAAATAAAATATGTCATTTTTTTCCAGTGCTATATAAACCAAAACTACTTTTAACATCATGTTTTACAGTATAATTATTATACATGTGACTTTGATGACACCATATTAAAAAAAATGTAAAAGTCATTTCTTTTAATTCTAAAATCTTGATGCTCAAAGTATCAAAATATTTGCATAAAATATTAATGAGGGCAAGCTCAATATAAGCTTTATATATAATATTTAATAATATAAGCTGTCTCTAGTGTACTTTAAGGCATAACAACTTCAATGCGAGTGAGAGTAAAATGAGAGTAATGCAGGAAAAAAGGTTGAATTTCTGGCTGACAGGATTGTACTATTGTCTTGTGGTGAATGTCATTGTGTCAAAGGAAAGCCATTCATTCTAACTTTTCATCATACTCATGTCATATTCAAGCATCTTAACTTATAATCAGCAAGTCATGTGCATGCACGTGTGGATGACATACCTCCAACAGTAATAGGAGCTTGAAGTCTTATCATGGCTATGTCATAGTCATTCCGTGATGAGGTGTATTCTCTGTTGAGGATGATCTTGTCCACAGCAGAAGCCCCAGAAGAGCCCAGATATGTGATTCCAGAGACCACTTTCCATCTGCCCAAATCCTTCCTCCCTTCGCTAAAAAACACAGTAGCAATTTGCATTTTTACGTACTTGTACGTTTTGATAATTGTAACTTCATTAAATTGTTACTTTAATTGATAAACTGAGCTTTGAGGCAGCAACTTCTTTGAGAACTGGTGAATCATTTTCTTTGTCTGATTCTTTTTAATGAATCAACTAGTACATAAATATGACTCAACATTTGGTGCTCTGATCTAGTCTAATTCAGTAACTCACTTTATACACAGTTAAAGCATCTTACAAATGCATTAATATAAATGTGGCTCATGGTGACATAAGGGTGAGTTAATATAGACAGAACTGTCAATGTGGTAAAACTTTCTGTTTTGAACAAGATGAATAACAAAATTCAGGCAGCAAGATTCTAAAACCGGGTAAACTTGTTTTAGTCAAGTAATACTTTCTGTGTTTGAACGATAACAGCTCAATCACTGACATGAGCTGACTCATATGTTCCTCTTCCTCAAATAGAGTGTACGCACATGAGCGTGAGCTATGAACAAAGGAGGTGTGAAAAAGCATTAGTTGTTATGAAATTTATTTTTATCGGGCTATTGAGTTGTCAAAAGCTTGAATGAATGAATGAATAAATGAAATGAGTTTCAAAAGCACCCTGTCACATTGTTGGAAAACAATTTGTTTCATTCTATTGTGATCGAATTTTTAGTTCATAAAGTTGAAGGTTATACAACAGCATAACTAGGACAGAATATGGTCATTGTATATGTTGGTTACACACCTAAAAACTTGGCATAGATAGTACACACTTGTCAAATCAGATTTTCTTTTAAATCATCAGCTCCTTGGCAGACTGATCTATGGTCTGAACTGAGCATTTCAAATGTTCTGTACCCACCCGTTAAAGCAGTGGGCGGCAGTGACCACCCAGCGTGGAGACACTAGTGATCCTCCACATGTGTGTTGACCGCTGTGCTGCAGACTGATCTGCCAGGGCCAGTTCTCAATGATCGCATTCTGTCCACCAACAATCCGTTCCTGGCTCGGGCTCACGCCACAGTCAGCTGGAAACAAAACAAGAATCATTAAAAAAGTCATTCAGTTTTTAAAAAAGAGGCCGACGTAAAATGTGTCCCATATGCAGATAAAAGTCTCAGTCTTTCTCAGTGTACACACTTTTGTCTTTCACACGGTTGTTTCTTTTAACAAAACATGTCATGGCATGATACGTTGTTCATTCTGATTCACTTCAAGACATTCTGCATGACTGACTGTGTGAGTTATTTGATGTTTATCTTTAGTGTTGTGTTTGTTTGTGTTTGTTGGGTTATTGACTCATCCGCTAATAGGTTGTTGATTTAGGACACTGTAGACCATGCAATTACCTGAGCATGCCAACGCAACAACTGTACTGCATACTGTGCTGAGGATAAGGAAAAAGAGAAAGTTTTATTTTCCTCATTCACAAACATGATAAGGGTTCCAGTGCATTTTTATGTGAAGTGAAAAAAACATGTCATTTTTTATTTAAAATGAACACAACTTCATTGTCTAATTCAATGATATTTGTGTGTCTGGGTGTTTTTGGGGATCACTGTATATACATATATGTACTTACCGATCTGAAACAGTGGAGAGGAAAGTCTGTTGTTTACTTGAGCCCACAATGCAGAAAGATGACTTTATATCAAAGTTTAAAGGTGCTGTTGGAACTCTGCTGTACGATGGTGCACTAAGAACAGAAACATGACAAAAGTTTGCATTTCAAAAATCTTTAAAATGATTTGCAATTTTATCTATTTATCTGAATTACAGACCCCATGAAATGGAATTTGAGTTCACGTGGCATCTTTAAACAGAAAATTGAAACAGAAAGTTTCAGGACAGAGGCTTGTTTGAAGGTGCCCTGTTATATGCTGGTTTGGTATGTTTTGATGCTGGTTTGCTGGTTTGTGCTGGTTTAAGCTTCTCATGTGAAAGTTTAAGCTGGTCATGTGCTTGTTTAAGGTGGTCATGTGCTGGTCCTTAGCTGGTTTAAACTGGTCAAACCAGCATCGCAACATACCTAACCCAACATATGCTGTTTTTTCAACAGGGCATCTAGTGGTGAGTTTGCAAATTGCATCCAACGGCTCACTCCACCGAAGCACTATGGCTGACAGAGAACTAAGATGTTGCCACATTTTTGCTTTGAAGGAGATCATGTATTTACTAGTGTTGTATTTGGTGGCCTGTTTTAATTTTACTTTTATTCTAGTCTTTGTGCCATACTGTCATTTTAGCTTTTATTAGTTTTGGTCACGTTCGTACTCTTTTTAGTCTAGTCAAGTTTAAGGACTAAGGGTCTGAGCGTTTTAGGCTTATTTTAGTCAGAATTATCCATGACTATTTTCATCTAGTTTCAGTCAACACAAACTGATGACGTTTTAGTCGACGGAAATTGTATTTTAGTCTCTTTTTTTGTAATGCAATTGTATTTAACCCAGTCAGTTTAAGTACCAAGTAGTATAGACGAAACCAAAATTTTATTTTAGCCAAACCCATTTCAAACAAGGTTATCTTATTATATTTTTTTAACTTTTTAGTCTCAAGAATACATCCAATACAGACACGGAAGACACTCTGATTTAAATGAATAGCCATCGGTGCGGGTGGGAATCTCTAGGCATGTCACAATGCCATTTGATTACGATTGAGAGGGCTGATCTGACGATCTAAGGGATAATGAAATTATACTATTTAAATATGTCATCTAGCACTTCATTATTTAAGAAGTAATTCTGTCAATAGATCTTTTGAAAAATGAACCATTGGACCTTAAAAAAAGCATTAATATTTTTGCAATGCCTAATAGAGCGATTACATTTTACAATACGTTATTAATTTTACAATTAAATTAAATTTACATCAGTATATGTGTTTTCTGGGTTTAAACCAATGACCTTTTCATTGCAAAGTTTGACTTCTTGGGGTCTTTAAAGTCTGCATTATTTATTTTGGCTAAAACTTACGATGTGTATCCGAGAATTTGACAAGCGGTCTGTGCATGTTCTTGGCTGAATCCCTCTGCACATACACTTCTCCAGTTATTGCTAACAGGGTTGTAAACCTGTAGTAGATTACGATATGAGATCAGCCGTACTATGGAGTGGAAACAAAGACAACAATTGAAAACTTTTTCATCCTACTACACTACATACAGTACGGTGTATACTGTAATTATCCATAAATATACATTTTACAACATATAAATGTAAAACATATGAAAGACAGCTAAAATGTTTTCAAATAATATGAACATTTACATAGGAAAATGACAGGTTAAAGAAAAAGTCCAGGTTAGGAGATTATGTTTTGTTTATCTCTTAACTGATGTGCGTATCTTTCCATGCATGTCTCTAGGCGGGTATGAAGGCATGTGTACACATGCAAATCTACATGCGTGTTATTACAGGTGACTTACAGGGGAATGTGGAGTTGGTTCCAAACTTTGTGACACAGGCTGACTCATCTTCTGCTCCGCTGCAGTCCTCTTTACCATCGCAAGCCTTCGCCAAAGGAATGAACTTAACCGACTTAGAGCAAAAGTAATACTTGCTTTCGATCAGCTGCTTGACTGTGCCAAGACAATGGATGATTTAGACAAAGAAACAAGAAAAAAGATCAGCAACTGAGTTCAGACAAATCTGTTTGTGTTTTATGAGTCCTAATAGTTAAAAGGCAGTTGAAATATACTGATATTGACAATAGCTGTGATATTAAGAACTCTGAGCAGTGGTTTTGTATTAAAACATATATGATATGAATGTAAATATTTTAGTGCCATTGTTTGGTTGGCACATTAACACGCTAGGTGGTGGTTTTATACTGTTTAATGTTTTGCCTTAAGAGCATCAATGGAAACAAACTTTAGATTGACCACAAATGAGAAAACAAACAAGAAAGAATTTGACTGATGGCATCATGTATTAAGAGATATCACAATAAAACCAATGCAGTGATTTTTTTTGCCTCGTGTAGTGAAAATATATAAAATAGTATATGATATTGTGACTGCACTACAGATCAAAGGTGTGACTAAAATATTTTTGCTAAAGGAACAAACTAACAAATTAATATTTCATGATATAGGCCTTTAGCTTCAAGCAATAGTTACAAACCATTCCTCCATAAAACACAAACGTTTAAATGTTTAACATATTTTATAACACATATCATTTTCTGTGTGAACTAGACATTCACAGTCATGTTAGGTGGGTGTCATGATTACTCACTAAAGTAAGCAGCCACAGCCAGGATGGCGAGTACGACCAAAACTATCAGGATTATAATAAAGATCTTTTTTATGGAGAACTTTTTCTCCTTCTGGGCCTTTGGAGCTTTCATGGCTCTTCTGTGTTTTCCCGGACGTGGTACTATAGAGGGAAATAGGAAAGAGAATCAGTCTGGTTTATTTCTCGTAAGACACCCACTGGAATATCAGGTATGACAATGACATGTGTTTACGATAAATGTCTTATTCAATAGACCAACTAGCCAGGATACTTTACCTTGCTCTTTTGGGTTCAATGGTCTCGTATTCTCTTCAGGCACCTGAGTTTGACCCTGAGAAAAAGAAAAAGAGGAGGAAGTAAAGACACAGAAATGAGAGGAAAGAGAGTGGGCAGTTGTGAGAAAATTCTGTTGTTTCCATTAACACACATGCCCTGTGGCTTTCTGACTCAACTGTACATCTCTGTATCACTTTCTGTGTGACTGATTTTCTGATTTGCAAACTCTTCCTTGTAAACTGTCCTACTGTTTAGTTTTGGTCTAAAGTTACATGGCGAGCTGTAAGAAAACTTATATAAATGAGATACAAGGAGATACATAATATGTTTCCACTCGCTGTTTCAAACTGTTGATCACTTCTGTCCATGACATTATCATTCAAGCACAAGAAGGCCCACTAACACAAAAAATAAGATATATAGTATTTTGTGAAAGTGTTTGACTACAATTAACATTTATATTTTTAAATAAATCTGTGGAAACAGATCACGTTTAACATTTTGAACAAGAATAGGTAACAACATGAAATGCTGTACTATGCAGCTCTATTTACGCGTCACTATGCAAACGTAGCCAAATTTGTGGTATTGACCATTCTGCGATAGGAGATTTTGCAAAAACTTTTGAGTTCATGCATTATTCATGTCATGAAATCAGATCTAAACAAAGACATTTGAGGATGTAGGTATATTTTCACTTTCATGCTAGTAATATGCTTGAATGATGATTTTTACTGTTGGTGTCAGATTTTTTATGACAAATATGACATCATTATACGTATGAATGTATTACATATATTTTGAATAGTGTAGTCTTAGTCTTCCCAGCTGTTGATCTGGTCTGGTTATGTCAAACGTTGATATGGAAAATTAAATGAGTCCCATGGTTGCCCTGCATAGAGACCAGTGTATCCACATTTCTCTTGTGTATCTATGCAAATTCCTCCCTCTGTCTGATTTAATTTTCATATTAGATAGCTTCTGGTAAACCAGAGGTTTGCTGGTTGACTTCATCGAAACTATAGTTACACCACATTTAATTAGTTTGTGTTTTTCAGATAATGTAGAAGGTGCTTTTTTCATTGCATTTATAAGTCTTTTAAGCATCTGGACACAGATTTTTACATTTTCTTATACCGAATATGTTTAAGCATTCTGAGTCTTTTGTGTTCATGTCATTGTGAATTGTTTGAAATCACTCTCCGGACTATGAGATTATATAAAATGAAACCTAATGTAAGCCTGCTTGTCAAACAGAGACTAACACTTACTATCTGTCAAACGATGATTCCAGGCAGTTCAGTCACCCACTAATAAACACAC
Source organism: Triplophysa dalaica (assembly GCF_015846415.1). Lineage (NCBI taxonomy): Eukaryota > Metazoa > Chordata > Actinopteri > Cypriniformes > Nemacheilidae > Triplophysa > Triplophysa dalaica. The sequence goes on along the minus strand of NC_079550.1, from coordinate 8,542,839 downwards.
AAAACACCAGCCAAAACAAACAACCAGGTCCAAACTAACACATTCATCTTCTCAGATATAAAACCGACACAAAATGAATGCTGAGCGCTACGGGTTTAGCTACTTTACTGTGGGCCTCACAATAACATCTTTTCTATCGGTGAAGATTAATGTGTAAATCATATCCACCTATACAAAGCCTTTATATCAACAAGTATATTTGTCAACAGAACAGAGCCATTACATTTTTATTTTATTTTATGATGTTGAAATTGAGATATTACTGATCAGTTGTGTTAAACACATACAAGATCATTTTTATTAGATAATTGGGCTCTATTGAAACAATGTATCAATAAAGTTTGACCTATAGAATTTGTGATATTCACATGCATGTTGAATAAGTCCTTACTTTAGGTCACATGTTAACAGCAAATTGCTCACTTGATTTAAAACAAATTCAGTGTATGTAATGAGTTAAAGCTGATTTGTCTTAATGGTATAATATATGCCAATCATGAGTCTTTAACAATAAAAGGGTGTCATTGGGTGTCACAAAGAATTCATTCTGCCCAGGTGCAGAGGTTTACCTTCCAACATGAACTACTTTTAAGAATGTGGTGTGACAGGCTATGAATTTGTGAGATTGTGCTGGTGCATATGTACAGTACAACAAACAATAGCTTTGTCCTTGTCAACTCACATAAAAGAAGTTATGCTTACACAAAACAGTCAGCATACATGACATGCATCCATCATGCGAAACTGTTCCACAGCATCATCGAATATTAGAGCCGGGTTTTGGGGTGTGTTTGTTTAAAAGTTAGTGAACCATTGTGACACAACGTATTGCCCTTTTTCAAAGACGATCATAATTAATAATGTCTTGTACAATGCCCTCAGGACACTCCTTTGGTGCGCATTCATATTTGTATACATACATTTATTTTGTGGGAGTAATGATGTTGTTTTATTTATAGTTAAATTTTCTTGTTGTTTTTTATTTGTTTTGTGGGGTTTATGAATACTTGAAGTTTTATTATAATCATCTATTTCATATATATTTTTATATGCATTTTATTTAACATTTGTATAATGTTCATGTTTTGTTACTGAGCCAATGTTCACCGGTCTGCTCGACCCACAGCATAATCACATTCATGAAAAAAGATGATATTTAAAAATGTACACTGTAAAAAAACTTTAGAATTATTTATTATCATAAATTCATTTTAAAAACAAAATGTATATCCTCTACATGGAAAGTGTATTTACATGTTAAGATAATGAAATTGGAACCCGTAGTTCCCCTTTTCAAATAGTGAACCATATAAATAGTGCCATAGTGACAGAGAGAATCAGAGATTAAAAATAGAACCTGAAAGTGCAAATTCATCTAAACGGATCATTATCGCATGAGGAGATCAGGGCGAGTCACCCAGAGCAAAATAACACAATAGGGTTTAGAGACAGAAACCTGGAGGAAAGGATAGAAAAATTTCAGGCATTCACTAATCTTAAATGTAAATGAACCATATTGTGTTGATGCACAGACCAAAGGATTTCAAACCAGACAGGGAGGGAAACAAAATAAACACAATCTAGTAAAACAAGATCATCTATTTGTGACCTAAGATTGACAATTGACTGGAAGCTTACTTTCAAACAATGTCCAATGCCATGTAGAAAAATGATTCATAGTTGAAAGTTCAATAACAAGCTGGCCCTTCCAGTATATCTGAATCTATGAGAATACTCACAGAAAAGTGTCAAAAAAGACAAAATATGTATTTAAAAAAACTTATCCAGCATAAAACAAAATTTCAAAGCAAATTCTAGTTGATATTTCTTCTAGTTTCAAAGTGAATATGGTCAGTTTGCTTGGTTTTGTCATTTACATTTATTTGGCAGACGCTTTTAACCAGAAATAACTTACAGGCATTTCAAGGTAAATGTGTGTGTGTGTGTGTGTGTGTGGAAATTGAACTTTGAACTGCAGCACAATGTGCCAACATCTAAGCTACAGGAACAACATTGAATCATTGAAAGACTGGTTTGACAGAAAACGACACCTGTGTAGCTGAGCCCGTGTTGACTGTTTGCTATTTTAAGTGCTGTTAGAATCAGACCGCTCATGACCTGAAGAGACTTGCTGACTACATCTGACTGATCCAAATTTCCTTCAGGTGAGGTCAAAGGTGACTGATGCCAAATCAGATTAAATACACGGACCAACCAGACAATAAAACTGCAGTTCAGCTTTTGTAAATAACTTCTCTGTTAGCAGGAATACAGAACTCATCCGGATCTTTCACAGAAACCTGTTTTTAGATCTATTCAAATGACTTAAATGCAAAGTAGGCCAAAGAAGGTAACAATGCTTAAGTAGTAATGACAAAGCATACAAGCCTCCAAAAGGTTTAGTTTGAAATACTTAAACACGGTGCAGAAGTAAAGCAGCAGAGTGATTGATAAAGATGTGCTGGTCTTGCAATCTTCAAAACAAAAATCCAGTTTTGTTCGTTTAAAATGTAAAAGTCACGTGGAAAGCTAATAGGCTATAGATGATAACACTAACAACCAAACGAAACTGCAAACAATGCTCACCATGTATTCATGAAAAGATTTTTGGGTAATCCTGTATACGTTATATGAGTTTCAAGCTAAATTAAGAATTTAAAATATAAAGCAAATGATCGACAGAAGGTACAATTCAAAGGAATGACGTTTAACGCAATATTATGTATAAAGCATAGCCTATAGGGCATAAATGCAAATTGGCCCATTCTTCCACAGCATTTACGACTCCTTTACCTACTATAAACCTCCAAATTCACTTTCGAAGATACAAAAACATCTGTGTTTTTTACATGCATTTACTATATTCTTTGTTTCTTAACCATCTCGAGCATGCCGCTTTTGATTATGTCACACAAGTCAAAGCAAACAAAACCTCCTTACACACTCACCTTCATTGTTTTACTGTTGACGTGTTCTTGCAATCTGCTGGTGGAAGCGCCCACAGCAGATTGGGCAGTTGAGATCACACTAGCCACTTTTACGCCTACACGATTATTCCTAACTATCTGATCTCTTTCCTCAGTATTCCTTTAAACAACCACTGTTACCTGATCTACCTGAGCTCTGTTTCAATCTCGCTCTGCTAGACTGTGTTTAAAAGGTTCCGCCCAGCTGACTTCAGTTCTGTGTAGATTTGTTTGGAGCATCTCATCCCCCGTCCCAAATCCTCACCTATGTAACCCTACACCTCCGCCCATCTACATAGATCCTCCCTCTTCTCTCTTGCATTCACTTCCTCCTCATGATGTCTGGGAGGGATTACAAATTGACGAGGGATTATGCAGACATTGACACCTCATACTTGGTATGCGGAGGAAAAATAGTTTTACATATCCCGGATCTACTGTTTCTATGAACCTCTGACTGTTAGTTTATCAGCATTATGATGACAGTGTTTTTCAGGTTTTCAAATGAGGACAGCTCACACAATACGATGTGTCACCAAATTAACTGGATTTGGAAATTAGAGATTTTCACCGTAAACATCACGCCGCATTGTCATTCCAGAGTTGAGGATACGTCACTTTTTATTCACAGACGACACTGTATTTTACAATATTTAAATATTAAATAAATAGATCAATTAGGCTTTTGTTGTTGGACATTTTAAAGTCTGCTTGATGTTCATGACTGTCAAATCGTGTTCACATTTGATTCGCTTCATTCCATGTCAGTTCAATCCAGTTCCATTATTGTCCTAGCTTAAATGCCGACAAATTTGTTGCTGGGTTTTAGCTATTTGGGTCATTATTGCCGTGACAACAAGTCTAAACCTGTTAGTTCTGGTGCATGTTTCCAAAATTTGACAGCTTTCGGTCTTTCTAATGAGGAGTAAAGATACTCAACAAAACAATCCACAAGTTTGCAATTATACACAGCCGGAAATTCACAAAGCACACGTTCATGTACTCTTTTTTTAAAACTGAAACCACCTGAACTTGATTGTAGAATAAACTTTGCTCTGGTCACACACAGCAACATCAGCCAAAGAATGAATCATTTATAGCTCCTATAACCTAGTCAATCTGATGAAAAAGTCTGTAAAGTTCACTTTGACAACTCTGATGCACTTCTTATTTAACCCCTTCACACCTCCCTTTGTGCAAAACTATACAGTTGATATTAAAGGAATTGTTCACCTTCAAAACCTTCATTTATTCACCCCTTTGTCATATATTAAACCTCTGTGATTTTCTTTCCTATGCAGAACACAAAAGTAGATATTTTGAAAAATGTTGCCAACCAAAAACCGTTGCTACCCATTGACTTCTATTGTCTCGACACAAAACCAGTGCAAGTCAATGGAGAGCAACAGTTACCAACATTTTTCAAAATATCTTCTTTGGGGTTCTGTGTGAACAATTCCTTTAACTTCTCTCTAATAGTAAAGAGATGAACCTAAAAAAAAACATTTTATGACAATAAGGCTACAATGGACAACACGACTGAAGCATCATAAATTTGTGTTTTACAGGACCTAAACAGTAGATAAAGAACTGATTGTGACATGTGGTAATGTCATCATGCTTCTGTTTAGGGTCAGGTCAAAATTTGACCCCTGTGGTTGATGAACGTGACCCCATATACCTTTTTGGGAACACTCGGTGACAAGTGAAACTCAAAAGTGAAACTCAATGACAAGACTTCTCTTTAACCCAAAGAGAGCTGACAGTTGTTTACCATGGCTTTAACACCTCATTGAAGCCAGCATGTTTATCTGCCACTATTATGATGTAGAGATACTAACCTGCCAAGTGTGCAAATGACTCACACTGTCTTTATATTTCAAATTAGTCTTAAATTGAACAAGAATGTGAAAAACAATGGTGACAAAACTGGAAAAGAATGCTGCTCGGTATATATATATATAAATAAAACTGATGAATGTTATTATTGCTTATATATGATTGATTTTTGACCTTTACGGATCAATGCATGTTTTTGGATTATATCTGACTGATCATTTATCACAACAGATTGCCTAAGATGACACCATTTTGAAATTTTTAATATTTCAAAATCTTTCTTTGTGTGTTTCCAGTTTCTTTAACAAGCCCATGCTGATAAACACTTTACATACATCCTTCCGGAAGCACATAGACGCACCTTTTAATGACAGTCTAAAGGAAGTTTTTGCATAATAATTGTTGTGATCTAATTTATCTATTAAAAGGCTCACAAAGCAAGAAGTCCAGTCTACATATTAATAATATGATAATACTTTGACAATTTTATAATTTTTTTCTAGAATTCATCACAAATACATAAAAATTCTGGAATTTGAACTAAGACTGTCTTTAAAAAAAATCAATACATCTATATGTCAATATAAATTATATTACTCAAAACAGTTTGTAACTTACTGGTTTATAGAAATCTCATGAAGTTTGTTCCAAAAGGGATCTAAGCCGAATTAAAACAGCAAGTTGTGTTGCATCCCGGATCTTTCCCTCTCTGTGTCTTACTTCCTTTTTGGTCTTTGAGGGAGGGAGTCTTTCATTCGTAGAGCAAACACGCACCTTAAATCCACACCTGTGTACGACCCCTGCTTCTTTCTCTCTATTTATCAGGAGCTGTGACGGGTTTTTTAACAGGAAGTTTTTTAATCATTAAATCTCATCGTTTACAGAAATTACCTTGTATGAAATCAGATATAAGGAAGTGTTAATGGTTATCTAAGTTTGTGTGTGTGGTGAATTACTCTCAATTCATGTCTTGACATATGATATAGAGGAAAATGGGCTCACTTTACTTAGCAGTATTCCACAGAATCTGTGTGGGAGGAGTTATCTATTGTAGGTACTGTACGCCAGATGAGTTACATTCAAAGTAAACCCTATAGAATAGCAACCAAAACAATTAAAGGGGTGTTTTAAACCGGGTGTGTTTCAAATTTGTAAAAGACTTATTTATTCTCCTAAAAGTTTGCCCAAGATTTATTAATGTAGGCTATGTGTACAGGCAGGGGTTTGCATGGTGGGCATAGGTTGGGATGGCAAAGATCCAGAAGTGAGCGGGGGAACTGCAGGCTGAACCGGACTGGAGGTAGGCGGGACCAAATTGAATGCCAGCTGGATAGGACAGGATGCAGGCTGGACCGGACTGGAACGCCGGCTGCTGGACATGGATCGGGCTAGGTGACGGCCCAGACTTGTGGCAGGTGGGAGAGAAACGCCAGGGACTGTGGCTGGCCATGGAATAGACACATTGGAAGCCGGCTCCCACAACTTTTAAAAATGCTGAGTTAAAAGAAAGTGGTAGATTTCAATGTACTCAAGGATTAAAAAAATAAAAGACAACATTTATTTATGAAATGGAGTAGAAAAGTATGATGTGCTTTATAATGTTGGGAAGTTTTATTTTGTCCAAAGTAAAAACCCTCTTATAGATGTGGCGAGAGCAGTGAAGTGAAGATTTGTTAACTAAACGACCAAGCCACCTGGAATACACCGGGAAAGATCAGACACACAGGTTCTATGCCAAAGATGGGGTAAGAAATATAGAAAAATAAAGTTATTTTATTAAAAATGACGAAAACAAGTTTTAAGAAAAATTAAAATATAACACATATTATTATTGTAAAATAATACCCCAATAATGTACAGTTTATAATGATGTAGGCGATAGTTTTGCTTGCAGCCAGAAGAGGCTCTTATTTAATAAACGCTCGCATTTGTGGCATTTGAGGAAGGGACAAACAACATACCCATGTCATATGGTTTGGAGGATAAAAACTTTCGAAACATCACCAGTTTGATTTTCATTAGCAATGGTCATTACATGAATTATTAAATTGCGAAAGTTAAAAATATGTATTTAATATCCAGATATCATACTAAACAACCGGATGATATTGCATCAATGGAGAAATTAAGTATTAAATAACTAAAAGCAATAAAATAAAGTCATATACCTTTGTCTTGAAAATTCATGCATATAGTCTGTCTGTGTTGAAACAATTTAACGTCAATTGTAAACATTCATATTTTTAAATGGCTTTGAAATAAATTCTTGAAATAAAAAGTATTAAATAATAGTGCTACAATCACTCTCAACTCAGAGAATCATGCATCTCACTAGAAATTGACTTTGATATGATGGGTGCTCTCGTGACTTAAAACTCCCGTAAACCGAAGGTTGCGATCGTTTTTACTTCCTTATTCTGACACATTTCCGAGTGACAGGCAGCAGAACCAGAGCCATTGTGTCACAATTCGGGGTCTGCAACCTTCTATGGTCGAGTACTGTCATCACACAACATGGGCAGCAGGTGACGCAATTAGAAACTCCTCGTTTTTAGGTCCGCAGCATTAGAAGGTTGCAGCCCCCGAATTGGGGCACAACTTTTATATTAAAACACTGAAAAGGACCGTTTTCGTGATTAACATACTTTTGTTTAACTGAATTTTTGAATGATTATTTAAAAATTTTCAAGCCGTTACAGCCGATACATTTGTTCTATCCTTAGAAACCTTCGGAAATAAGGTAGCATTTTGAGGCTGCATTTGAAGCAACCTTTGAATCGGGACAGCCTTACCATCCTTCAGTCGCGCTGCTGTGACGCAATCGGTCTTAAAATGCAGCCTTTAAAGAATGCAGCCCCCGAATAGAGGGTACCGACGTGTCGTCACTTTACCACGTGAACACCACGTGAGCATGCCGGACAGCGCCTCCATAGTTGGTAAAACTCTCAGCAAATAACTGCTTACAATATGTTACTGTTTTGCCACCACGGGGAGCGTGTCCTAGGGCGTGTCTCGACATGTTTAAGTGGTAAAGTGACGGCGTTGCAGGGGTGTCCAATGTCGATCCTGGAGGGCCTGAGTCCTAAAGAGTTAAGCTCCATCTTGTCTCAACGCACCTGTTTGTAAGTTTCTAGTCTGCTTTGTAAGACCTTGATTAGATGCTCATGTGTGTTTGATTAGGGTTGAAGCTAAACTTTGCAGGACACAGGCCCTCCAGGACTGACATTGGACACCCCTGCTCTGTTGGGACACAGCTATTGATAGAGTCCCGGACAGATAGAAGTGTTTACCTGGTCTTGAGGAAGAAGTAGAGAGTGACACAAACGATGGTGAGGTGATCACACGGTCACTGAGGAAAGTAAAGAAGCCACTGCGTTTGATAACTTCCTGAAGGAGAGAAAGGAGATTGTGCAGGTACGCAACAAAAAGTCAAAGTGAGGACATGCTCGTCGTGTATCTGAGATGTCCCATCACATGTCTGAGCTCACCGTTAAACTTTGACCTCACCACTGTGCTCACGATGGTAAGCTCTAGATGACGTCGCGACAGCCTGTTTGGACAGTACAGATCTGCTTGTTTGCTGCCCTTTGCAGCTTCATGCATGTTGTGATAGTTATTCTAATATTGTCTGATGTGAATCTTAGATGTAATTTAGATCTGTTCCATCATGCGCGGATCAGATCGCATGCAGATCGGAAACTTCAATGATTCAAAATTGTGCGATGATATCGTTTGAAGTGCGCTGAGCACACCTTTGCTCCGTCTCTCTGAAATGCACTGATATTTTACAAAGCTTATTGCTTTGAAAAGTGAGGTGTGCTATGATTGGCCAGTTCACTAGTGCATAGTGATCGGTCGAATGCAGCATGGAAATGTAACGCCTCTTACCATATCAGAACATCAGGCTGCGCCGGTGACGGTACAATGAGATTTACAAGACCGTGTTACGAACTGACGTAGATTCGCCAGGGTGTGGTTACGCGTTCGCTTCTAGATAAAAAACATCTTTTGTTCCGACGATTTTTTTAATTTTATGTGTCTTATACATGCATTGGCAACTTACAAAACACCAAAGACAAAGAAAAACACGTATTTCCGGCAAACCTCCCGTTTCAATGCTTTATTTGTTTAATTCTTTTTACTTAATGGCTTTCGTCTTTAAATTGGTTAGAAGTTTACCTCAGTTGGTCTGTTTAGTCGCAGCTCCATGCATAATTAGTAACTTCTGGAAATTTTGGCTCCGGCCAAGCCGTCTAATTTACGTCCTATTGATATTCATTTCAGGGCGCTTAGCATTTTCAGATTTTAACAGAAGATTATGAGGGTACATGAATTTTTAAAAGAAAATGACCCACATTAATAATATATTTACTTTAAACACTGCAATATTTCATGAAAAAATAAGAATTGTTTTTTTTTATTTCACAGGTACTTTAAACACATCATACATCCCTAAAATGTTTTTTTTTTCACTTAGGAGTGAATGGAAAGCAAAAATAAGGTGAACAAAGCATTTATCAGCACCATGATAATATGACAATGGAGTAAAAAAATGATTAAGTTATATTAAAATGTTAGCTTTTGAAAACTAGGATAGTGAACTCATTGGTTAACAAACACTTTTGTACAAACAAATTTGTTGAAATGAACAGGCTGTATATGTAGCCTAGGCATACCAAAAGGCCGGTGTCAAAATCAGGCAAGAGATATTCCAACTCAAACAGACAATGGACAATGAAACTGGCACAGAATCAAGCCACAGGTAATTCAAAACCACATAGAAATCAACCACTCAGGAGAGATGAAGTGTTGCTGTATGCAAACCCTAGAAGCGAGTTCGAATTTTGCACATCCTGCCCCAAAGTCAAACTGCTATAGGCCTAAATTAAGGTCTGTGGTAAACAACACCACTAAATATTTTAACCTTTTATTCTAGGACACAAAACACACCAGTTTTGACCCACTAGTGATTTTTAAAAACTTTATTGAGTCTTAAAAACAGCGGTTGCAAAAACTACAACTACATCCCTTGGCAGGGACATTAAATGTCATTACCCATCAAAATCTCACAAATAATAGGCACAAATCCTTAAAAGTGTTTCATTTGGGATACATCTTATAATTTTCAAACAGGATGCAGGTGTCTGTCAAAATTTCGGAGTGTACGCCCTCATATGGTTGGAGACAGAAGTAGCAGTCTGAGGTGTGACACTAATGCTAAAACCACGAAAATACCCTGAAGTAATGTAATGTTTTCCAAAAACACTTTCAAAAGATCAATTACAAGCCTTCTAATACATGCCAGCGTAGCAGTATTTATTCTATAATGCCTCTCTCATCCTCTCTTTATTTCGTTTGAGCATTTTTAACAGGTTTTAAGAGAAAACGGCCCATTAGTGGCAGGTGACAGCTTGTGGTTTTTGACTTCTTCTCTGTGTGTTCAAAACATTCTCAGAATTCGCAGCAGCTTGTGTGTCCAACGCCTCCTTTTTTCATGAAATCTACACAGCACTATACGTAAACAAACAGAAACAGGTGCACAAGGGGACGCCCCATCATGGGAATAATCTTCCTTGATAAACAGACACCTTGTCATTTTTTTATCTTCCTCCACACACCACATTTGACCTACTCCACTTTACTGAAGAAAACATATGTAGGTATGATCTGTAAGTTCACCTGAGGTCCTTCTATATTTTAGTATTTCTGATATAAACAACATCCTTTAATACAGTTTTCATCCAGTTAATGTCTATTATTTTAAATTCTGTTTCAATTTGGTACTGCATTATTTAAGCAAATACCATAGATGCCTAAAGATAAACCTAACCTAAGAAATAGTGAGCTAAATGTTGTATGTTGTAAATATACCTCAGTTGTACACCAGAGGGCACAACACATCACCTGAGTACTACTGAGTAATACTAGCAAATGATTCATAGCAAAACAAGTGACATTAAACAATCCACTGTAGGTGGACTGATTTCAAATAATTCACATTTACCAGAAGGTTTATTTCATCTTGAAAATGTATCAACATTTATGCAATCCTCCTTTTCATGGCATGACCCCCCAACACTGATATAAGCTGTATAGCCAATATATAGTGTATCATCTAAAAATTATATCAAACTGTCAAACAGTGATAAAATGGAAAATGAGAAAAGTATTTAAATAAACACTACAAAAAGACAGTGCGGCCAAACCCTGTTAAAAAACAGCATATGCTTGTTTGGTATGCTTTGATGCTGTTTTGTGCTGGTTCAAGCTGGTCGTGTGCTGGAGTTTTTGACAGGGAGGTCATGGCAAAAATGTACAAAGCAAAGGAATGAAGATAGACCAGTTTGAAAAAAATCTTCACTTGTCCACAGATTTACAGAAAGCCATAGAATCGAGTCAGTGGCATAGAAACACAGTATCATCGTATCAAGAAAAGTATTTTAGCACAAATTGATAAAAGCTGGCTTACACTTCATCAAAGAAAATCCAACTATTCACTTCTGAAGAAAGGCATCATGGGTAAGAAAATGGCTTATGCTGTTTACAAGAAAGCTCTTTTAATCTTAACATCTTCAAAAACGGTTTAGCGTTTGGTGCACTACATTAGTCTGTTGCTTTATTTCTTAAAATACATTTCTGCTTTTTTCAACTCTGTCCTTATTGTGTCAACGCATATTTTGTATTTAATTGATTTAAATAATGTTGTATAACAAACCCCATGTAAAGCTAAGATGCTAGCATATGTAGCAATAAAAATGGACTGTTTACGTCATAAGTTTTCACGAGTTTCCAAAAAATGAAGTGGGGCTGCTACGAGCAGCTGAGACAGGCTGGTTCGTCCAGAATGGGGCTACGAACAGCACCTTGCACGCCTGACCTTCTGATCCGCCTGATCATCTGCAAGATGAGAGCGATCGGGGGAAAGGCATAGAGGAGCCAATTGAGCTAAGGGTGGGCCAATGCATCCCTCCTCTTTAAAAAGTAAGCTGGGCAATGAGTGTTGTCTTCTTAGGCAAAGAGGTTGACCTATGCCCTGCCGAAGATCTCCCAGATGGTCTAAACCGTCAGAGGGTGGCAGTCTTCTGAATGGACATTGCCCCGAAATAACATATCTGCTCCATGGTTCAGCCTGCCCGGCACGTGTGTTTTGACAGCTTTGCCAGAGGGCACCACTAGAGTTTTTTTCTCTATTAGAGTTTTGGGTTCCTCGCCACCATTTGCATACTGTTTTGCACTATTTGCCTGGCTGGGGGGCTCCGTTAGAATTAGAATTTTAAAGTTTTACATAATTAACATTGCATATAGGAATATATAGTCTGTTAATATTTGACCTGTTTCATTCTCCTTTATCTTAAATGTGTGCTTTAACTGTGCGCGCGGGTCTGTGTGTGCGCGTGCTTGTCTGTGTGTCCGTGCGCCTCCGTGTGGCTATGTTTATGTGTGTTAGTACATGCATATACGTGCGTAATGTGTATGTGGAGCGTTTATGGGTATGTCAGTCTTCTGTGTTTTCACCCTTTTCTTGTTTTTACAGGTTTTTGACTTTAATTGATTCGCTTATAGTCAAAATGTCTCATATACAGCTCCTTTGTAACAATGAAAATCGTAAAAAGCGCTATGTAAATAAAGTTGGATTGAGTGACAATCAACAAACTAATTATGATATTCAGATCAACTGCAATGCATGCTGGGAATCATGAATGAGTTTTGTACTGAGATGTTACTCAGCATGCATTGCGGCACAACGTTTTCTTTTGTTGACTGTCATCATTGTTGAGATTCATACCCTGATTCTTGATTTCTGTGTTTGTCTAGTTTTCAGGTGTAGTTTGATCATTCCAGATTTCACAAATCCTTTTAGACATTAAAAAGTGAAATTAAATTTCTTGATCTAACAATTTTATGTTTAGGTTATACAGCACAGCACTGTTAGATAAATGATTCTAACAACAAGATGATGGTGATATTAATACCCATGAACAAACTCCATTGGATTAGATTCTCATTGCATTGCCATAACAACAGTACATCACATGCACACAGTTACAACACCCCAACAAATCTAACACAACAAACTTTTGTTTACTGGGTAGCTAGTACTGGTTAAGATAGGTCACAGCTGCATAATTTCGTCTGTATTTTAGGCTGATTTTGGCTTTACCCAGAATTTTGTTCAGGAACAGACCAAGCCCCTGAAAGTGAGATATAGAATAATATCTAAGTTAGAGTGCCAATTTACAAGACATCATATCACTCTTATATTCTTATAGCTTTAAATATTGAAGTATAGTATATGACATTGGGTGTGTTAATCTAAAGTATTCCGCTGAACTCTTTTAGATGACGGAGCTACATCAGTGTCGATCGGGATTGCCATTGCGTTCTCTGTTTTAGGGCTGTTCCTACTGATCTGTTTGGTGCAGATCTGTTGCAAAAAACTTAATTACTGCAAAAAACTTAAACTGAAAAGTGAGTAGCCTACCAGCGTGAGTACATTCGCTTGACCTACTGTATAACAGATAATTGTGTTGATTTTATTGTTTTTTAACAATGAGTAAAATCACGTTTTTTCCCCATTTTCTCTTGACAGACCCGTCAATAAAAGACCAAATTTTGAAGTAAGTAGACTTGAAACAATTGTTTATTCAGGCTATTGTATGCTTTGTTAAAAAGTATGTAAATTTGTAATATACTGTAAGGCATTCATTGGGCAACAATGTGATCGATTTGGACATATTTGTCATATTGTTTATTTATATTTCATGGTGATGTCATTCATCAGTTACATCAAAGTCATGGTATGATTAAAGTTCACCCAAAAATGATCGTTTCTGTCATCATTTACTCTCCCTCGTGTTGATCCAAATCTGTATAAATGTATTTTTCTGATGAACACAGAGAAAGATTGGACGAATGCCAAACAGTTCTTGGACCCCATCGACTGCCATGGTAGTAAAAATTACGTTATACTTGTTTTGTTCTGTTGATCACAAAACAATATATTTCAAAGAATGTAGGTCAGCAAACTATTCTGGGGCACTTTTAACTGCCGGTGTCATTTTCCCTACTGTGGTAGTACATGGGGTCCAATAAGTGTTTAGTTGCAAGCATTCATCCAAATATGTTTCTTTGTGTTCAACCAAACAAAGACATTTATACAGGTTTAAAACAACTCGAGGTTGAGTAAATGATGAAAGATTTTTTGCCCCTTTAAATGGAAGCATTTGATCTGGAAGTTAAATGGACAGCTAGACCCAATATTATCCTTACATGCAGGTATTTTTATTTTTGGTGTATTTCCCTCTACAGGAAAGTGAATGTGAAGAAACCTCCATTCTCAATTAGCAGCATCGTTGACAAGAAATAACGCCAAGCACTCTTGTGCAGCCATTGCGTCAATCTTTCCTCTATTACTGTAAGTAGTGTATATACAACCTGAAAGCCCATTTAATCTTTCTTTAGAACACTTCTTAGGGGCTGTGTCCACCAAGGAGTGTCCATTGGAAACAATTGAAAAATGTTGGTGGACACAGCCCCTACGACTTGTTTTTTCAATTGTTTCCAATGGAAACGGCACGTTTTTTGAAAACGCAAGCAGCTGGCGGGCTTTTCCGTGCTCAGCGCCTGCGCTCTGCATTTTTCCCACGCTCAGCACCACGTTTGATTGGACGCCCAGAGAAAAATGCTTATTTTGGGGCAGAACTCTGCACCTGCAGTGGGCGTTTTCAGCCGAGCTCCTGGCTTTTTCAGCCGCCTAAAAGCACCTTGGTGGATACAGCCCTAACTCTATATCTGTCCGTGCTAACCTGAAAAAACCTCTCAGTTTACTTATATTCTTTATTTAACTTCTCTGAAATGTGTGAATCACACCGAAAGGTAAGAGTGAGAATTGCAGAGACGTGGTATGATTCATAACCGTGCTGAGCTATGGATCACTTTCTTAAAGTCTAGGGAAAGAAGCACACACACGCTATGGTTACCGAGATGGCTTCTTTTGTTTTCTGAAAGGTACTTTTATCATGTTTTTCACAGTTTTTCAAACTCACAGCAGATGCACGGAAAATACATTTTCTCGAACTTTAAAGGTCATCAGACATCGATGAAATCATATCTAAATACACTGTTCCATAGCACATAATCTCCGTGGTGATTTCATAGTGGTCCGATATGAGGAAGTGTTTACAAATGATCAGTTTCATACAAATGAGTGAAATGAAAAGTATGGTGTAAAGTACATGTAAATGGGCTCACAATTACACAACTTTGCTCTGTTATTGTGTAGTATAAGTGTGGAGGAAGTGTATTGTGTTTACAGTAAAGTACCTATATATTTTTACAAGCTGGAATACAACATAAAAAAAAAAATGTGGACATTTTATTAAGTAGTTGCTATTATGATACACTGTAAACACTGAGTTTTACAAAAAAAATCACGTATAATGTAAAAACAGCAATTGTATGGAAATTTACTATTTGTTTTACAGATCGTTTATGTATTTTTAAAACACAGTCAAAAAAAAATCATCCCTTAAAATACAATTAATTTGCAAAATGCATATCTTTGTCTACCAAACTGATGTAAGCACAATTACAGGTTTTTTTATATCGAGTGAAATGTCTGAACTATTGACTATTTGTGTAAATTGAGACATAATGTACAACATATATATAATTTTCTATTAATCATTAAGTCATTAAAAACTACTGGCATTGTACATTTCAGGTAGACCTTGTTGATTATAATGGATACATATTGTTGTTTAAAAATGGAGAAGACTTAAGATGTATGTGTTGTTTTTTTCTTCTTGTGTCTGTCTTGTTTTCCATTAGAATCAATTCATAAGAATGTGCACTACTAAACCACAAACCAAACTGATCTTTATTAGCTGTTAAACATCTCAAACAACCATCTCTATAGCACACGGTTAGTTGTTTTCTGAGTTGACACACAGACACAAAGCGTATGGACGTGGTCTGTACAAACCGACATCCAACATCGAACAGGATTACCAGCCTGTTTCCCTCAACCGCAGAAACCCACTCTCCCCCGACAGGATTATTAACAGTTTGACTCATACACAGACATGTGTGCCAGGGTTGAGCACATTTATTTGCATGTCACAGTGACTTGCATTAACAATTCATAGAACATTCTGTTATCTTATAATGTCATCAAACCTGTGTGTGGTTTATTCCAACATGATCTTGCTTGAAATCGGTAGGAACATGAGAAAGATACTTTCTGAACACTTTGCCTTGAACTACCGGCTTAGATGGAAGCACCCAAAACCTCACTGTACTTCTAATTTCAGATCCCTTTTGATGTCCGGTTGGCAAGCTGCTACATTTACATTTGCAAAGAATTACACTTTTAAAGGTTCCTAAAAGGCTATTTTCAGATTGTATTGTATTTTTTAATAAACGTTTGCATCGACTGAACCTTTATGTTGAACAAAATGGTCTTTGCAGTTGAAAAGTACACTATAATGTGAATTTAAAGGTGCTGTCATGACTCTGCCTCATCATGTCATGTCTTTCTTGGTATTGTGGCGGAGTCATGGCGATGCCTTATGTTTTATGTGGAGAGAGGGGTTTTGGGCCTCATGGCCTACCATATTCGCACCCTTTCGTCTCGTTGTTGCCTGTTAATTAGTTCATACCCCGGACCTGTCCCTGTTCATTTTGACCCCTTTAAATAGTCCTCATGTTTCATTGTCCTGTGTTCATTTACATTTAGGCATTTGACAGACGCGTTTATCCAAAGTGACTTACATTGCTTTATCCTATACATTTTACGAACCAACAACCTTGCCTTGTTAACATAATGCTCTTACCACTGAGCTACAGGAAAGCAGTTTGCAGTCATTGTGTGTTTGCAGTAATTGTGTGTGTTCGCAGTAGTGGTGGGCCGTTAACGGCGTTAACGCAGTGAGACTCTTATCGCGCGAAAAAAAATGTCGCCGTTAATCTATTCTCAAAGTTGGGTTGGGAGCTGGGTCTATACTACGCAAGCTATGATGACTTTCACCTTGATATTTTAGCGCAGATGTATACCATCTTAACTGCACTGTACGAGGCGAGAACGAGATTTTTCCAGTCGCGTAATTCGCGTCATTCGCGCCGCCTCATCATCTCATGACCAGGGCTTCATTCGCGCGATTCGCGCCGCAAGTAGGTCTATCGCGTCTTTGCATTGACTTAACATGTAAATGACTCGCGCTTGACGCGTCATTCGCGTTTGGTCGGAACACAACATAACGTTACTGTGAAATTACCTCATCAAACGTGACGTGCTAACATGGATGCAGCTTTGAAGCCGCCGGGTTGCTTCAGGGAAAAAATATTTTTAAGAAGCTTCCCAATGGAAACATCGAGAGGTTGTTTGCACCTTATAGGTAGTGGTCTAGCTTTAGTTGAAACAAGTAAATTTGTATTGGCACCTAATGTATTATGGCTCCTGTATGACATATCGCTTGTTGCTCCCAAACTCTTTGTAAGTCGCTTTGGATAAAAGCGTCTGCTAAATGACTAAATGTAAATGTACTGTAGGAGCTCTTCCAGTCTCAAGTACCACCTAAACGCAAAGCATCCCTTAGTGATTCTCAACTCCAGTCCTCAGGCCCCACCTGACAGAATATTTTGTATGTCTCCCTATTGAACACATGAACAAGTTAATGAGATAATGAAGTGATGATTGATCAATAATGATGAACAGGTGATGCTAATCGCGGAAGAAAACATCATAAGTTAGTTCAAAAACCATAATAATGTTTCCTTTAGTGGGGCTCTTACCCTTGATTTATTTTTTATATCATCTGTTATAGTGTGTTTCTGAACAGCCATACAAAAGACAAAATTGTTTGAATGAAACCTTCTTAAATTGTTATAAGACAGATACAAATAAGGGGGATTTAAGTCTGACAAATATCGTGACACACCAAAAATCAACCAACATTTGCACAGCTATTACCAATACCAGGACGAAATAATTTTGTCTTTTGTCAGGCTCTTAGAAATATGCTTCAGAAACAAACTATTTCAGCTAGCAAAAAATGTAACATAATAAATCAAGGATAAGAGCCACACTTAATGAAAGCTCAACACTATTATGGTTTTTATTCTAGTGATTGTGTTTACTAACATCACCTGTTCATCATTAATGACTCAATCATCACTTCATTATCTCGTTAACTTGTTCAGGTGTTCAATAGGGAGACATCCAAAGTATTCTGTCAGGGGGGGCCTGAGGACTGGAGTTGAGAACCACTTAGCTAATGCGGAAGTAAACACAAGTTCATCTTATTGAACATAATTTAATTTTCATCACCAATTATCATAGTAGAACAGCTTTCTCAAGCAGTTTGTGATGCATTTTGGAAACAGGAGATGAGCCCCTGGTCTAATGCGCCACTTGGCTTGAGACACCCGTTCTCAAAGACTTACTTTTAGTCATTATTTGTGTAGCACACATATTCTGAATGCCTTGGCAGAATTCAAATGAGCCATTTTAATCTAGATTAAAAAAATAATCTATGCCCACCACTAGTTTGCAGTCATTGTGTGTGTTTGCAGTCATCCTGTGTGTTTGCAGTCATTGTGTGTGTTTGCAGTCATTTTGTGTGTTCGCAGTCATTGTTTTCATGCGTCCTCGTCTGCACTAATATGATTCCTGTTACACATGCTCATGTTCCAGATACGTATATCCGGTCAAGTCTAGTAAGTCTTTACTTTAGTTCTTGTCAAGTTTTGTTTAGAGTTGGTTAGTCTTCGTCCTGTTTATTATCTCGTTGTTTCTGTTATACCCCAGCGTGTGTTTTTGTTTTGTTTATTTTAGAAATAAATCTTGTTTGTAAACCCCTTCATCACCACTACCTGCAATTGGGTTATTCTTCTACAGTTCATGACAGGTGCTTTGTGTATTTTTGGAGGATATGGAATGGAATTCGCCATGTTGTTACTACAGTAGCCCTAAACAGACAAACTGCTCTACAGAGTCCTCCTTCGCCAAAGTAGAGAAAACATGATGACATCTTAGTTCTGTGTCAGCTACTGTAATGCTTCGAAAGCAACTCGCAACCTCACCACTAGATGCCATTCAATTTCACACACTGGACCTTTAAGAAATAAGCTCTTTTAAGAATGGTTGACTAAACACGAAGCTCCACAATGTAATTTGGGTTTGGCTTCAGATAAAAAATGACAGGTCAAAACAATTGTCCACTTACGGCTCCTGCATCATGAGGAGTTTAGCACTACAATACAGTAAGTGATTTGTTTACAACAACAAAGATTTTGATTTCCGAAATTGAGTGAGCTTATGATGTTTCCCACAATGTTTTTGCAATATGCCATAGATTTTTGATGATTGGGGGAAGTGAAGGAAACACTTCTGCACCCTTAAATAAGGCTAATTGAAAGACAAGTAAAAAAAGCTCTCTTAAAAGGATATTTCAAGTTGAGATGGCTTTTAATGGCACCTGATGACATAACAGCTGAGATGTGTGGCCTTTTTCTAGTTTGAGAAGAACCCAAGGTCGCACCAGTCATCATGACCTGTCTCTTATCATTGAACACTTAGTCAGCTATAATCACAGACCTCACACCCACTTTTTGTCTGGGCTTCAAGATGACAAACTGTTTTCTTGCTTGAAGTTTGTCTCATTTCTTTTAAAATGGAAGCGAATGTCACTCGGATGACTGATGCTCGGCATGCATTCAGAGAATTAATGGTGTAATAAACATGTGATTTAAAGTCAGAGAAGTCACAGTAAATTGTGTCAATGCCGTTGTGAAATGCTATCATTCATAAATAACTTAAAACCATTTAAAATATAAATAAATTTGTAACAAAATATTGTTACATTTGTCGTGGCTTTTAGACCTCTTTCAGCCCAAGAAAGAAATGTACAAACCTATTGAGGCACGTCTAGCTGTACAAAATCACAAGCTTTACCCACCACATCCTCTCAGGCACATCTATGAGCTGAGCGCCAGGCCGTTTGTGTCACAACATTCGCCAGAAATTACCTCACAGTGTTCCATCTACACTCTGCGTGTGCGTGTCCTTGTTGGTCTGATGACTCAGTTTTAATGCTAAAACTTGATAAAAGCACGGAGGTGCATCCTGCTTTATATCATATCAATGTTTTGGACAAACCATGAAATGATAATGTATGATTTAAATCTCTCCATTCAATGTCTGTGCAACACTATCTGCGGGGGCGCTGGGAAACCACTGCGAATGAAGACGATTGCAATAGCGCTTAACAGTTTGCATGGGAGGAGTGACAAGTCGGGCCGCAGAAACGCCTGTTTTTTCCACTATTCTTCTAAGACGTATCTTTTCTTTACAGACTAAAAGGCCTGTGAAGAAATCTGCTGCTGAAAAAGTCGTAGTAGATTGTTTAGATCTAATCTTATAAACTAGGAGAGTTGAACTCATAACAATGATATATCTATGTCTTCAGAGGTGTATAAAGACCTTACATAATGAAGCGTTGTGCTTTTCATTACATGAGAATGAGCAATTTCTATCTACATAGAATTTGCTTCTACAGTAGCCCTAAATGGAGAAAACTGCTCTACAGAACGTATTTAGTAATTACATTTTATTCTTCGACAACATCTATGTCCAGTGTCAGCCACCGTAGGGCTTTCAAAGGGAGGGGTAGACTGAGCCGTTGGTTGCAGTTCGCAGCCTCACTGATAGATGGCACCAAATTCATACACGGGAACTTCAAACCAGTCAGTCATTTTTAATAAATATAATGTCATGTATACAATGACTGAGAACTAAAATGACACAATAACTGTGTACTTAATCTTGGAATGCACAGCCCGGAATCCCCGTCATACATTTCTCCGTACATTTCCACCATCATTGGGTAACCCTCCTCATAACTGTGACGATGTGTTCAGTCAGGAAACTCTGTGTTGATTTGGGTAAAAAAAGTACCGTGTGTTTCCTTCTCTATCTGAAGATGGAGGTCAAATATTTGGTCGGAGTTTCACTCTCATTCTTGCAAAACCACTCAATGTCGTCTAATGTGAAAGTCTAGAAGTACCGCATAAACATTTGTGCTAGTTCTAAATCTGGAAGGCTAGATTTACATCTAAACTTAAGTGTCTAAAATCGCTCATGGGTTGCTCATCTTTATTAAAAGTGAAATAATGTTTGTTAAAAAGCACTGAGGATTCCTATGAGGTCCTTCTACTTTGCCGTCCGAGAAAGTTGCATGTCATGTCAACCTGTGAACTGTCAAGAGGGTCTTGTGGGTTTCCACAAGAGGAAGTGCATGTCTTTCCTGTCTCATTTGCATATGTTTTATAGAATAGGAAGTACATTCTTCATTTGATTATGTATGTGTGTGTGTTTTGTGAAGTCCCTGCCATTCTTTAAATTACAAATTAAATGTATTGGATGATACACAGAAAACATTTTGGATGCAGAAAATGTACAAAATCTAGTTGTCACATATAACACAATTCAACATATAAACCCAAAAATGTAAATTCCTTCATCATTTTCACGCCCTCATCTCATTTTCAAAATGTATGACTTTCTTTCGTCTGTAAAACACCAAAGAAGATAATTCAAAGAAAGTTGGTAACCAAACAGTGCCGGTGGGTGCCACCGCTGTTCCGTTACCAATATTCTTCAAAATATCTTCTTTGTGTTCTGCAGAAGAAAGAAAGTCATGCGAACGAAACGAAAAGAGGGTGAGTAAATGATGACAGAACTTTTAGGTGAACAATCCCTTTAAGTCAATAAATAAATAAATAGACCAAATAGAAAAATACAAGTGTGTGCAAATCTGCATCAAATCAACACCAAAAGAACCACAATAAACTGAATTAGTGGTGGGTGAAATACTCAGGATTGAGATCACGATCTTATGTTGAAAGCTGGCAATGACATTTTATTGAACCACCAACATTTTTGGTTTACTCATTGTCAAGCTGTAGAAGCCACATTCAGTTCATATCTCACATTTTATCAGGGAAACATTGGTGTAATGTTATTCTCCAATTTCTCCCGGTGGGCATTAACAAAATGACTCGATGTGTACAGCAATCATCGAACGATGCCCCAGAGATCTTTCTGCTGTATCTGTAAACATTTCTTACAGCATGAATGTGAGTTGCAGGGAATAGCACAAGGAAGAGCAGGTATGTATAATGTCCATACCACTTCCGTTTTGTTGTGGCCATTATTTGCTTATACGCACATGAAACCTTTTGCTCACGTGAATGTCAGTTCTACATCTCCTAATGTAAGAGACGAAGTGTCCAACTGCAGATTTTGTACATGAAATAAGGGAAAGGAAATCAGAAGAGCGGATGATTCACAGTCTGACTGAGTATTTAACTCGTCTACCACAATGACTTCCTTCTCAGAGTTTTTTAAATAGCAAGGTCTGTCATTATTTTCCAGTGTAAAAGTGCAATTGGTTTGCTCATTAGACGCTGAAGCACTGTCTGTCGCTGAGATCTTCCTAGTTTTACACCACATGCAAGTTTCGAAGTCGGAACACAAGCATGTCACATGACCGGACCTGTAGCCATCACTCGGGCTCACCATATTACTATCTACATCACAAGGTACGGTTATTTCACCTTGTTCATCCACAGAAGGGCTCTGACTCCGATATCCATCTCCGACGACCACTACCTCACAAAGGAGTCCGCTGTCCACCCCTTTGAGACTGTCGGAACCATCCCGGTTCCCCATACCCAAACCGCTGTCCTCTCTGCACTCGACGCCGCTGCTTCCTCCGTCCAGAGAAGGAAGTTCTTCCATGCTTCTTCTTCCTCCGTCCTCAGATCCTGTCATGCTTCCACAGCCGCTGTCGTCCTCTACTGTCTGTGTATCTGATCCTCTGTGCTTTATCGAGTCCTTCTGGCCGACACTCACGCCGCTGTCTGTACTTTCTCTCCTCTCTTTCTCTTCATCAGGGAACAATGTTGTATTTTCTAGTGCATTTTTTTGTAACTTTTCTTCTGTTTTGTTGCTCATCAGCAGCCACCCTTTGTCTGTGATGGTCTCAATCTGGACGGATCCTATGTTCATGGGGCGCCATCCGTTTACAGCAGATTTCTGGTGGAAGGTAACATAACATTTTGTCACAATTCAACGTATTAAAGTGTTAGTTCTGTCACTTATTCACCCTCTTGTCATATCAAACCTGTATGACTTTCTTTCTTCGGTAGAACACAAAAGAAGATATTTGGAAGATTGTCGGTTACCAGTGGCGGTACCCATTGAGTGTGTCTGTACAATAGAAGTGAATGGGTAACATGTTGTTCAGTTACCAACATTCTTCAAAACATATTTTTTTGTGTTCTACGGAAGAAAGAAAATCATACAGGTTTAAAATTACATGAGGGCAAATAAACGATTTTTTGGATGAACTTTCACTTTGATATTATGGCATTTTACAACCTTTATTCAGCCTCCGTTTTCTCAGTCATCCTCCAATTGTGTTTAACCAAAGGGTCGTGGTAACCACGCTCACACAAAAAAAGTTCACACTCACAGCTTTTACAGAGTGTAGGTGCAGTTTACCATATTAAACCATGACACATTCCACAAATGTTCAACAAGCACCTAGTCTCGTTTTTTGGACATTCTCTGTTGTTTTGCTATTTTAAACAAATGAATTTACATTTATGAATTTGGCAGACGCACCATACATTTTGTATCTAAGTATGTCCAATCCCCTGGGATTGAACCTACGACCTTGGCATTGTTAGCGCCATGCTCTTACCACTGAGTTACAGGAAAAACTTTTGTGTGATGGTTTAAACCTATAACTTTGTCCCGATCATGCTAGAGCAGATGCAAAGTAAGATTAAGATATCAAAAAGTCCCCAGCATTTACCCTTCTGCCTTGGTTCCTCGAAAGGAGAACTGATATTTCCTCCACTGTAAGCGCCAAGGCGTCAAAACCCTGAGCCATCTGACTTTATTCCTTTTTTTAAACCCCGAAACTGGCT
Source organism: Triplophysa dalaica (assembly GCF_015846415.1). Lineage (NCBI taxonomy): Eukaryota > Metazoa > Chordata > Actinopteri > Cypriniformes > Nemacheilidae > Triplophysa > Triplophysa dalaica. The sequence continues at coordinate 8,519,038 of NC_079550.1, read as the reverse complement.
TTTTATACTTTTAGTTTTGATGAAACTGCTTTGATATAAAAATCAGCAGGATGACTCACCAGAGCTGCAGGCATTTTACCAGGACGCCTCAGGAAGAAACAGATGGCAAACATGAAGAATGACATGGTTCCAACTACCCCAAGAGTTGCTATGGAGATCACCACTGACCTGTCTGTCAAACAAGAGGAAACCAAATGCAATGGTTTACATTTCTTTCAAAAATGTTGTTGTGACATACAATGTCAATGTCTATAATAATATTATATATACATACCTGCTGATGTATATATGCAACGCTGTAATGAGGAGTTCATTACATCTAAGGAAGGCATATCCACTGTCACGTTGACACAATATTCCCGCAAGAAGTGTAATGAACTAAAGTCAACCTCACCGTCTTCATCCTCGTCAATTTGTGTTATAGCCTAAATCGAAGAAATCATAGTTATAGACTGATTCGTTTTAATAAATCACTTAAATACTAATTTTAACATTAATTTGACAGAAACTCTCTTAAACTTTCAATCGCAATATTATTAGACACTGGAACAGAGTAGAAACACATTAAATGTATGTGGTCTAGTGTGAATGAAAACTCTACCTGACTGTCTCCTTTGGGGTGCAGAGTGACTGTGTAACGTGGGCCATATTCAAAAAGCTTTGCCAGATACTCCTTCCTGAATATTGTAACCTTCACCGATTTAGTGGTGGAAGACAAGTGGAACTCTGGAGCTAACAATTTCACTAAAACATGAAAATACATTAAGAGTTGAGACAATTATAAGGTGAAAAAAAAATCTCCCTGCATTCTGTGTCCATCAAAAACTTACTGTTCATGAAACGAATTCTTTTGCCACTTGACCAGAAAGAGCCAATGCCTTGAAACAGTCCAACTTTTACTTTTATATCTTCTGATGGGGATATAAGGTTTCCGAGATAACATGTAGTTTCTTGAGTCATGTTACACTCTGGCACTATTTGCCATTCACTTTGCCCATATCTAACAAAGAAATGAGAAGACAAATAATTTAGTTTAAGAAATGAGAAAATGGATGAATTTTGTGTTTTGATGAAAGAAAAATGTTCTCCTTACATTGACAGCTGGACTTGATAAAGGGCATTTAGAGGAGCTCCATCAGGGGGGTCCCAGAACACAGTTACATTTCCTTCCCATATTTCATAATTTACTTCTATTTTCTGATCTGCACCTGTTATGAAAAAAGAGAAATGACAAAAATTATTTCCAAACTTTCCCAGAGTCTATGTAAGCATTATTCACTTCCCATTTTAGATGTAAGTTGTTTGTTCTGTACAGTATTTTAGATGTTATTTATTATAATATAATATATTATAATGTAATGTAATGTAATGTAATATAATGTAAAGTAATTGAGGCTGCAAAACGATTGCAAATGAAAGTTTGTGTTTACATAATATATGTATGTGTACATTGCATATTTATTTTGTATTTATAAATGCATACGCATACTGTACACATATTTAGGAAATATTGACATGTATCTATTTAGTTTTAATTATTTAAATTATATAAAAATGTTTATTTTATTTTTTTCTTAAATATAAACATGTGGTATGTGCATGACATTGTGGTTATAAATACCAATTTATATGCACAGTACACGTACATATATTACATTACCACAACATTTTATTCTAGATGCGATTAATCGTTTGACAGCCCATAACATAACATAACACAACACAACACCATATAACATAACATAATACAACAGAACACCATATAACATAACATAACATAAGATAACAACTTTTTTTTATTAAAGACAAACTTATTATTATTTGTTTGATTAATCCAGATATCTATTTTTTTATTGCTGTGAGAGATTTGGGGGTGTTTGATAGAGAAACACTGCTCACAGGGGATATCCAAAATGAACCTGGAATTAACATTGATCACGTCACTGTTTTGACAGAAACTGTGAGTGCCTTTACACTGAAACTCCCACTGACCTTAGTAAATAACACAAATGACAGAGGTGGGATAAAAGTTAATTTACATTACATTTAAGAAAGTGGCTTTCTGCCACATAAATGCCTTTTCTTGAGGTTTTCGTTAACATTATTTTGGAGATCCCATGTATTCTGGGCACATATTGGCTGTTTTCTTTACTATCTACCCCAAATCATACATTAAAAAAGGTATATTTTATTAAAAATCATATTTGAGTCATCTACTCAAACACGAAAGGTTTTAAAAATCCCAAGAAAGATAAGATATAGTCTACTACTTTTCAAATGCATGTATTGAGTATAATGTCAAATAATCTAACAACGCAGACATTAAAATCAAGCCATACATAGACGCAACATTCTACACATATTTTTCTCTTACCTGCTACATAAAGCCCAATCTGTGTCCACATGACCAGCACACAGATCCATGAGGTGAAATCCATGTTTATATCAATTTATAAGCAGCATATCCACTAACAAATTCAGGTCCCGTTCACCACCCAATACTCCAAAGAACCAAATACTTGAATAAATAATCGTAACACAGTCTTTAAACCAGCTCAGCATTCAGTTACTCTTCTAATACTGTACGTCGCTCTTTCTCTCTCATGTGAATGTGTGGTTGAATGGTTAACTCTATGTATCAGCACAGCAACTTCCTCTCTTTCTGTTTTGCTTCTCTCCTCCGTCATAGCTGAAATTTCCTCCACTCAGAGATAACAGCATGTTTTTTTTTTCATTTGTGGTTATGTACGTGCCTTCAAAGTGTGCAAATGTGGCTGTGAACAATAGTGTAAACATAGAACTAGTGGAAAATCTCAAATGTAAAATGTAGATCCATTGACACATTTTATTTTTTTTAAGCATAGTTGGGAAGTACCAATGCACTACGTATTTCTAAAATATTGCATTGCTCAATTAGAAGTCAACACAATTGAAATATGTATGAACAGTATGTATGTATGTGAGCCAGAATGTGAAAAAAAACACAAAAAGTATTTTTGGTGTTTTCACATACAAGGTCACATATAGAGACATGTTTGCACTTCTTCAGTTGCATGCATTTGGTATATCTGAAGATTCATTCAACATGTCACGTTTACACTTTGGTCTGATGAACCTCACTTTTGAACCCACAGGGCTTATCTTTAACACATCTATAGTTCGCTGATTTCCCCGTAGAGAAAAAAAAAGCAGCTGCAGGCGCGTACGATTCTTAGAAGAAATTAGCTGTCAATTGTGTGTAATTTTACTCTTTTGAGGTTTCATTTCTCTGTTCTTTTTCGTTGAATTATAACATGATAGGCTGGTTTGCTTAAATGATACTGGTTTACTTCATCATCAAGAAAGTAAACTGAAAAGCATTTTTTAGAAGAACACGATTTTGAAAAAAACAACATATGTTTAAAAATCATTATTTTACCGTAATCCACTGTGTGTGTGCCTGTTTATGTCTACACTTCTCACTTTCCCATTCGATAAAGAACTGAAATCCATATTTTTTTTCATGTGTGGTAACCCAGTAATTCTTCTCACTCATAATGGCATGCATAAAAAGGCCTAAAAACCAATTTCCTGTGAAACTTATGCAAGGATCAGTTCCCCGTCACTACATATATGAAACTTCACTTTATAAAAAGTAACGGTCGATTCAAGATCAGCAGTCTTACAAGAGGATTTTCACACACCTGTTGAGCTCAGCTAGACCACATGAAACTAGACATATAGGCCTACATCTCTCAAGTCTTGTTCTGGTTTTCAGTAAAAATGTTATTTAGCAGATAGAAGTATGACACAGCCTCACTGTAGATTCTGGAAGCTTCCCTGTAGCTTTTGTTGAGCACGGGTTCATTTTCAGTTCCCACGAATGCCCCACTTGTAACAAAGTGTTGTGTGAATACACCGGATAAAACAACATCTAGTGTATGAAATCGAGCAGCTTCTAGTGCTGAGGTTGTGAATCGCAACCAACAAAGGAGTTAGATGTATCACGTTTTTGCTTCTTTGCCAAAGGAGAAAACGAATTTCCAGAACGTGCTCTGTAGAGCAATTTGTCCGGTCTACAGTAGAAATAACATGGTGAATTCCATGTAAGGGGACCTGCAGTGTATGTTAATAGAAATATCAATATCCAAGGTAATAAAAACATAAAGCTTCATTAAGGTCGTAATAATCCTATGAAGACATATTTATTTATATTATATTGCATTTCTGTCTATAGATTCTCAAAAAAACTGCACTTTGGAACTTTATTCATGCATTATCAATATATACGGTGCAGCTAAGCATTAAAGATATAGATCATGATTCTGGTGTCCTAATTTGACCTTGAACGAATTCAGGTGTAGTGATGATCAGTAAAGAATTTATTGGAAACTGAATAAATACATTTCTTTTTTTTTGTCATATGTATTGCTGAAAGCAGATAAACAGAGGCTACAGTACGCATGTTCATACACCTCTTTCAAACCATATTCAAACTTTGTATTCGCACACTAACTTGCATTTTTGCAAGTGCGTCTCAATGAACGGATATGCAAATCACGTATGTATTCATAAAAGTAATGTAAATGTTGTTTTGACAGTAAGCAATCGAACAATTCCAACCGACAAACACCGGGCTGTATATGTTTTAATATGACCTGAGAATGTAAATAGAGCAAACATCTCAAGATGAATCACAGTACAGTAAATTGTAGATACACATTAGGCAAAATATCTAGGGCACGTTTATTTTTAGACACAGAATTCATGAACACCACAGAAGCTCATATTGAGATCAGTACCTAGTTTGTGTTGTCATGGCTGTCTGTGAAGTCACGGATCAAACAAAAAATAAAAACCCCACATCAAGGTTGAATGTCACAAAATAACACTTTTTCCTGCTTCATTCTGCAGCATTTAACAATATATATATTTACAAATGTCAAAATTTCACTTTATAATGGCAGATTTTAAAAAGCAGGTCAGTTTTATTAAAGAAGTTAAAATCAGAGCTAGAAGCATAAAGAACAGCCAGACCTAAACTTCTATTTCGATATATATGTCACTTGTATTATCCTAAAATGACGTTTTATATCCAATACTGTGCTGCACTTTTTTACTTCTGTTTTTAAGGGGCTTTCATGTGGTTTCATTTTCTTTATTGATGTTTTTCTCTTGAGGGCTTTTCTTGTGTCACTGCTAAATTTCATTATTATGTAACAGTTTGTCTTGCCAAATCTTTAAACCAATCCAATAGTTAACAAAACAGATGTAAGAATTTCTAATCTAAATGTTAATTGAACATTATATGTGATAATGACAACCAAATGTATATTACAGGCTAAAATAAACGATACAGTATAGAAAAATGTGATGATGTTTAAATCTGTATAATATTAACAGTTTTAAGCAAGACTTGTGGACACTTTTTTACATGCCATAAGGCTGCAGGAGCTGAGCGGTCTCCGAATTGAAAAAGTTTTTCAAAGAGCATGAGATGGTTTTGGATGGTTCCACCCACTGGTCATAAGTGGAATTAAAATGTAGAATCATGGCTATGTAAAATGATGCTTGATTATAGTTTTTTGGCAATTGCTTTAACAATTTTTCCAATACTTTTAACAATTTTCCTAAAGTCTAATCACAGTTATCAAAACATCTGGCTCTGTAGACTATAGAATTAACACATTTCGTGTTGCTTTGACACAAAATTCATAAATTTAACAAACATTTGAAATGTTTTACTTCTTTAACACACAAGCTCAACCGAGACCAAAACAATACATTTTTACTGTCAAATTTAAAAATGCTTTCACACTGTATGTCAGAACAGATAACATCACATTCTTAACTTATAACATTCAATGAACTTATAGACTATAAAGTAAAAGTGAACAGCTGTTCGTATTGCACAAATTGTCAACAATACAACGACAGCATATTGAAGTTATGCAACTCCCAGACATTGTCTATATTTAGGCTCTCCTGTTTTTGCCAAGTGGTTGATATCCTTAGGACAACATCATGTTGAGCCTGGGACAACATTGAAATTAACCCATCAGATTTCACATATAAGTTTATTTTAAAGAGCCTGATTCCCGCAATGCCATTTTCAACATTAAGTTAGTGTTTAATGTTGCTGTTAGAGCATAAATAATACCTGCTAAATGATAAAGCTTTAAGTTCAGGGCCAAGCGAGATATTGTCTTTAAGATAATTCGCTTTTCAAGGACTACAGAGAATGGCTGGAATTGGACCACAGCGCTTTACTTCCCGGGTACATGATGTCACTATTTCGAGTGCTTTAAATAACCTCTGCCCAAAGGAATACGCCAAAAAAAGGGCTTGGTCATCCTTGATATACACCCAAAAACATAATCAAAGCCTCAAAAACAGCAAAGACTGGCTCATTTCATTATCATTTCCCTCTGATTTTAGGGGTAAATTATTGTTATGGTTGGGATTTGGTGAGGGATTAGGTTTTGAAGGTCCTGAGTATATCATCCACTTGGCAACTATCATAAACATGTAAAGTGAGAGACAGGACAATTTATTTAAGATAATCCCCCTTCCTAAAAGACATATCCATCTACCATTTTTTATGTGTAAAGAAACATTTATATTTTATAAGATAAATAGTGAATGTGATATACAGTAAATACTTAACCATAAAGAAAACGGTGATCAAAGGTGCAGACAAAAGGATAAAATTTATATTTATCATATCGTTACTATAAATTTGACAAGTGAGCAGTAAAGAAAGACATTTGGAATAGTCACAAATACTGACTTCACTTAGAGGATCTTGAATAGGTTTTTATGCTCGTAAAATTGTTTAAAATAAATTGATTGTTGTTGTCATTATTATTTTATGTCAATTTACACGTTGACCACTGATCTACAATGAAGTAAAACAGCGATTAAGATCATTGTGTGATTTATTCTTACTTTTTTAACACAGAGTTAAAGTTAAGGTTAAGATTTAAACAATATAAAGGCCTAAAAAGCAGTTTTTTTAGAAAACTCACATACAGTCACTTACACACACGCTCCTAAAAGAAACAAATTGAGCTTTGTTTTAAATAACATTTAGGCCTATATTTCACAGTGGTGGCCTATTATCGGTGCAATTTTGAGCCAAAACAATGCAGAACGTGCATGTCGGTCTCACCTCAACATAGTCAGACCCGTCCTGACATTTTCACTGGAGTCTTTTGCTGCTCTTCCAGCAAATAATTCATTGATTTTCACACAGTTGGGTGCTTCTGCTTCGAGTGCTTGTCGATTTTTCTCTTTTAACTTCTCCGCCCTTCCTTTACCTTTAGAGGTTTTGTGCTTCAACATGTTAACTGTCATTGCAGGTCGTCGTAAAAGTAAAAGCTCCAGTTAAGTAGCCGCCGCTCTGTAGCCAGCAGGTCTGTTTCTTAATTCTGATTGACCCATGTTGGTCACGTGTGTCAGTTTTGCAGACAGCCAGCGGTCGTCACGGATAGGATAATATACTTAGGAGATACGCATGTAATTGCCTTAAAAAAAACAGCGCGACTCACCGGCCCACACACCTTCCGGCCTACCGGGAATCTCCCGGAAGTCCCGATGGCCAAAGCATGCCTGCCCTGAAGAGACATTTCAATATGTATTTGTATTATAATATGTTACTTTTACTTTGAGTGTCTAAAAAAATTAAATATTACAAGAAATATACAAATATAAACAATTCTGAAAATTTAGCACGTAGCAAAAAAAGCAGATAAAAACTTACAGTAACCTTCTGGAAGCACATGGGGGTCCCCGGAGTCTAGTTTGAAAACCTCTGTCATAAACCGTAGGCTATCATACAGAGAGGCTGGTCAGTAAATGCAGACAAATCTCAGCTGGGACACATTGGCATTTATTGTTCCGATTTTTTGGGAAACCAACAGGTAGGATATTGTATAAGGGCAGACATGAAACATATAATATAATGCAGTTTCTGTTATTACATCTGATGTTGGTATTTTTATGACATTGTGATATGATTGACTAAATGTTCCTGTCAGTAGAGAACATTTCTTAGTGTTTTGGTAGACACAGCGTATTGTGTTTTATAAAATGAGTGTTGGACTTTAATTTACACTGTGTGATCTTAAGCACGAAATTAACAGTTTTGCCAATAATTTGCTTTGGGTGTTTTGCTGTGTTACATGTAAAGGAGTAGTTCACTTTCAAAATACATTTGAATGATAATTTACTCACCCCCATGTCATCCAAAATGTTATGTATTTATTTCTTTATTCAAAAATAAATTAAGGTTTTTATGAAAACAATTCAAGGATTTTGCTCCATATAGTGGACTTCAATGGACTCCAAACGGTTGAAGGTCAAAACTACAGTTTTAGTGCAGCTTCAAAGGGCTTTAAACGATCAATACTTATCTAGCAAAATATCGTTCTTTTAAAAAAAAATGATATGCTTTATAAACACAAATGCTCGCCTTGCTCTGTTCTTTGATGAGCATTCATGACTTCATGTGACAAGAGAAAAATCTGACAATCCCAACCAGGATGGTCTCAGACAATCATTTTTTAGGAATTTCGTTTTTGAGTGATGCACCAGTCATCCTGCTAGATGTCAGTAAAATTCCACAATCAGTCAGAACAATAGAAATTACTTTTTGCACCTTTAAGATGTCATTTACACACTGATTTGGTGTAACTGGTTATGTCAAAACATGGGGTTGTCTAACTTGTGTTCCATCTCTGTGTTGACACAACTGTGATTGATGGACTATTTTAAATGAGATCGGAATTTGAAAGTAACAGTTATGTAATTCATGAAAATCACAGGTCAGGCAACGAAGAAGAGGCCATAAAAAATGTAGAAAACAAGTTAACATGTCTTAGGAGACTCTTCAGTATTTGAAGAGAGTCTCGGTGAGTTTGGGGCTGGTGTCTGGACAACACAAGGTCAGAACAGCTTGTTGTGTGTGAAGCACAAATACGAGATTGGTTGGCCCGGAGATGTGCAGTGACTGGTGAAGGTAATGGTTGTTCCAAAGAAATGTGGGTACCAAGGCAATGCAGCAATTCAATGAATAAAAAATAAAATATATGAATTTGTGTTTTGCTGTCCACTTTTTCACTTTGATTATTTCCCAAGAAGTGGTAATTTTCCACATAGTTATAAAAATATGTACATTGTAAAGCCTTGCTGTGTTTTATATGGTAAACAAATACAAAGAACTGTGTAAACAAAATGTAAATAATGGGAAATTTCTGTGATGTCACTTATACAGCAAATACCTTGAGCCATGTAAATGTAAATATAGGCACAAACGTTTCTGAGAACAGTGTTCAAATGACACGATGGTGCATAAAGCTTTAATTTGGTAATGTTTGGTATGGTTGATAAATGCTTAATCTTTGGAAAAGCTATAGCTCATAAATGTTTACTCTCTCTGTCCACCTCTATTGACTGCCACGAAAAATGTATCAACTGAAAATATGTGTCATTTTTTATCTTTTTGTTTACGTTATCTTATGCCCTTTTCTCAGAACACCATTGTCATCAGCTTGTGTGTGTCTTCCTAGTGATGAATGTATACACAATCTTGAAATCATTCTTTCCACTCAAGTCACGTGGATCCGATTGTTTCAAGGTGTTTTTGTTACTTTTTTGTTGATGTAAAAAGTGACCAGTCTGTTCTATTTTGTAAGCTAATAGTGCCATCTTTAAACGCCATGTTAAAGATACTGACAGAAAAATGACACATGTAGCAAGCAGTTCCTCTGTGTGTTTGTCTTGACCAGAGATGCTAAAGGTATGTTCTGTGACATTAAATAGCTGTGAAGTGCTACCTGTGGTTGAGAGAAATGTCAAGATTGCAGTGCCTTGTCATCCTGTCTTTGTGAAGAGCTAGCTGAGCATCTCAAACTGCTCATTGCCGTCATACAGCTGCCTCTTTGATAACCAAGTTGTGTAACAACCAGTGACGTTGCATGTTGTCTTCCTTATAAAGTACAGGTATCCTAATAAAAAGCCTGAAATTAGGATTTTCGCTTTTCATTTGAGCACGTTTATCACATTAAAAATCGTCTTTACTTGCTGATACTTTTAAAAATTTCTTATTATATATTTTAAGATTTAAAAAAATTTAATAAAAGGCTTTCAATAAATGGAATAAAACCTCCTTATTTGGACCATTGCAGAGCAGGGCTGGTCTTTGGTGTTGCTGATTCGTTGAAGTCTCAACACAATCTCACAGGAATTAATAACTGTTTTTAGAGGTGGCAAATTTTTTTTCATTTGGACATTAAATTAATACGTTTCAGGATGGTTTGCTTTAGCGACAGTGACTGTTTAGGGGAGGGGCTTCAGTATTTCATACTATTATGTGAGAAGTTAATATATTTAATTTATTCATTTTGTATTTCTGAAAAGGTTTTGTGTGATTTTCTTTTGATGAATTCAAAATAGCCACCAGGTAATCAGTTATGGATTCCTTTTAGATGCGTTCTGGTAACATGGACACTTTCGCAAACAAATTCACGCTCAAATTTGTACATTTTTTAATCTGATATTTCAGGATAAACATGAGGTCATTTAAATATATATTTTTGCACATTATATGCATTATTCTTGCATGTTTGGAGTAAGAATACAGTAGCGAGGATTCAACCCCTGTGACAACCTGCCCCAGGCTCCCCTATGTGACAGTACAATCAAAATATAACCCAACTTGTACGCATACAGCATATCTTTTAAAATTTCTACTGAAAGATTGTGCTTGAACCGAAGGTTAACAGCCTGACAGTATTTTCTTCAACCAGTCAAAACATTTTTATACCAACTAGTCCAGTCCTGGTTTATTTATCAGTGTGACCTTGATGTGAACTTTATCATCTCATTCATTAGCATGACACATACAATATGTGGATTTGTAGAACACCGCTGTTTTATGCATCATTCAGGAAAGTAATGTGAGTCTATTTTAAACTCATTGTTTTCATATAGGCCTGAGGGGAGGTGAAAGGGAAGCATGCAGTACCTTTGTCTTGTGAAACTGGTCTGACAGGTAGATATGACACTAGCAATAACAAATGGCTAAGAAGCAGAAGAAGAGACAGTCTTGAGTGTTTCCTGAGTAGCAGGTCAGGAATAGACTCATTTCTCCTTTGGTACAGTTGAGGCAGGTAGAAATCCCACCCATACACACTTTGGATTTGACCACAGTCCTCACTTCAAATGGCAGAAAATGACACGGTAAGTCCACACAAATGTTTTGCACAAGAACATATTATTTTTACATTGCAATTTGCATGTGAATGTTGTGTGAATATGTTTTTCCAATGTACTTTACATAAATGCATTTGGCAGATGCTATTTAATGTGAGTCAATGTACATTTAAGCATTTGCGTTTTTTATCAATCAATGCATTTTCTGACACTCTTGACCATGACATTGCAAACGTCATAGTTGACAAGTTGACTGCAGTCTACAAGAACACCTCTTTCTGCATCTTATGCATGTGTTACAATTGCTTGTTTGTTTGTTAAAGTTAAATGTTTTTTTGAATGGCTTGCATGTGCTTCACATCACTTGTTTCATGCAAGGTATACTGAGTCTTAAGGTTTGATTTTGTTGAAACTCAACAGAGACTGGATTGGAATGGACATGATACATCTATAAATAATGCTTAAATTAAAATATCTTAATTTTCTTTCTTTATCTTATACAAAAGTTTTAAAGGAATTGATGACTGCCATTATTATATTGAAGGGTAAAATACAGTGAAGGTCTACATATTGTGATATAAAATACATGTAGGACATCATAGTTTTATTTTTCTTGTTTAGATTTGCTTTTGTTGTGAAGCTAGGGTGACAAGTTTAACAAACCAGTTCCCCCACATACATACAGAATTGTCATGCTTGTTACTTCAGTACCCACACTCAAAGGAAATGTGATATCTTAACTGCTAACATGACTCAGTTTTGACAAACCGATATTGTCTTTGTTTAAGAAATAGCATGATGGTGCAGCTTTTCAAACTCCAGTTGGTAGGGTAGTTGGTTTATTGAGTATTTGAATATCACTATAATTATCCAACAGGTCAAACAGAAACCCACTATTCATTGTGTAGTAAAACTTTAAGGGTTTGGAGTTGTCGTAGTTCATTCAAGTTTGTGAGTTGGCATTTTAGATCCGGGGCCGCAGTTGTATTTTAAAAATTTCCACTCAAGCTGGTTAAATTAGTACCCAATGAAACACAAATGAGAGATTTGTAGATAGAAAACACCACACATAGTGTTTTATCGTAAAGAATCACACGTTACCAATGGATTATCAAGCAATTTACAATGTAACACGTAGACAAAAGCAAATAATTAGGAAATATTTAACCACTGAAAACCACAAAAGGCCAATTAATCAAAGAAATTGTTTTATTTTACTCTACTGAAATGAAGAGCTAAAACATTTAAAAACTAAAGAGAAAGAGGTCATTTATTTTACTATTTTAATGCTGTGCCCTTCACAATTCATTGTCACATGACAGAATAGAAAGAATCTTGTCGAGCTGTGGAGTTTCCACAGATATATTGAGTTTACTTGAGTCTGGAACTGCTATACACCAGGAAGTATTGGAACAACTTCTCTCGCACAATAGAAACGCATACAATACAAACAAGCACAAAATAATTTCCTGTAAGGCTGGAAATTTAATAGCTCAACAAATGTTTCCTTCAATGATTGATTATAAGGAATTCATACACTTCCTTGTAGGTGTAATCGTTGAATATAGATCAGTATGTTACAAAATGACTGCATCTATTTGCAAGTTTCATAATTGGACATTCCACAAAACAATCTTTCCCAGAAGACAGTGCCCAACCCACGTAGCCCCAGTTCTGTCTTTTTTTCTCTCACCAATAAGGACAATAATGGGGTTTGTATGAAATAGAAGTGAAATAGAAAATAAGCAAGATAAGAAAATTAACTAAACATCCAACAAGACCTCAACAAAGCAGCACAAATGGCATGTTAATACACTGTTCAAAAATACAGTGAAACTGTAATATTGAGGCAGCTGGGGCGCTGAAGAAACTGAAAAAAACTCACTTTTTTCAATGCAAAATGATATATTATTCATGTTATTTTAAACCTGATTCTGTAATTTTTCAGTCTGTTTTTACAGCATTTCTGAAGTATGTGAAAATTCTGTAAAATAAACCAGTAAAACATTCTTTTTACATTGTAGACTGCTAAATAATGATGGAGTATGTCTCTTTAAATGCTACATTTAGTCCAGTCACAAAATTAAAGAGCATTCTGGCTGTGAGAACATTGTACATTCCTCTTCCATTGTACAAGCTTGAGATCTTTATCACACATTACTGACATTCTCAAAACCTGTTCCCAAAAGCTGTGTGACATCATAGTCCATTTTTCATTTCTTCATTTACATTTCTCAACTCAACTTTATTTATATAACGCTTTTTACAATTATATTGTTACAAAGCAGCTGAACATGAGACATATTGACTATAAACAAAACAATTAAAGTCATATACGTGTAAGAACAAGCAAAAGGTGAAAACACAAAAGACTGACATACCCACTTACAATCGCTCCACACACACAATATGCACACATACTTGCACACATCGACACACACACAAGGACCGACACACAGACAAGCAGGCGCGCACACACAGACAGACCTGCACGCTCTTACAGTGAAAGCACACATTTATTTGTATGTGCTTTAACAAAATGGCAAAAAATCAAAACAAATAATAAAATTAAAATATTTGTTTTTATCTGAAATTATTACACTTGCATTTCAATAGAACTCTAAAAAACTAAAACTGACATCAGTTGGCCAAAAATGTCAAATATTTGCACTAAGACACATATGCTAGACCTATACTTAACTGCTTGTTTTTTTTACATTCCAGAAGGACCCTCCTCCTCCATACTCCTCTCTGGAGCCACAGCCTCCACTCATGACCTATGATCAGGTGGTTCATGAGAGAAATGGCACAACCCATAAAACTGTACCGTACTATGTTCCGAGGGATCCAACAAAAGTTCCTGCTGTCATTGTTACACAGGAGACTGTGTGTAAGTATACTGAATCTCTACTGAATCCGGTACATTTTATGCACCAAACACAAGATCTGCTCATCTTGGTAATTGGAGTTAATAGTGTTTAGACTTTCATTGTCTAAATACAGAATAACGGATAATTTGTATCATCATCAGGCTACTTTGGCTACTTTGTTGATGATCAATGGGGTTGTTCAAGATGATCATAATCTAATTTTAAAATCCTGTTCATAACTTTTTTTATACATTCCATTAAACATTTTATTTGATTACTTGCATCTTTATTGTAAAATGTAACAATACAGTAGATTAGGACTGGATATATTATTGTATTTTGCCCATTTAATTGTTGTTTATCCTATGAAATGTCAACCAGACATAAAAAACAGACAAAGTTTATTATAAATTTGCATTCATAAGTTTTTTCGGCAGAAGCAACTTGAAAACATATAGTTTACTTAAACAGCTGTAATAAAAAAACAATATTCATAATATATAAAAAATACGAACACATTGGAGTATTTTCCAAGATTCTCAGTTGTGATCTCATTTATATGAGATTTCATTTCAATTTTGTTTTTGTATTATATGCTTTATAGACAAACATGAATTAAACTCTAAAAAAACACAATAGGATTCTTACATAAGTATTAGCATTTGTGTTTATGATTAATAAATATCCAGGAATAATAAATACATTTTGTCACACATGTCCATTAGTGAATGCCAGTAGCAAGAAGCGGCAGTCCTATGGACGGAGTACCAAGTGTCTCATTGGATGTGCAATTGTTGTTTTCGTGCTTGCTGCCATTGGATTGGCCATCTGGCTCGGAGGTAAGAGAATTTGAAAGAATGCATTTATAAATGTATCACTATCAGAACAAACCACCAACTCTGTCTGTGGGTAAACCCCATCCACTCTCAATCAGTGCGATATGGACCCAGGGTGGAGTCAGATTCAGAGTCCAATGACCATGAGTCAGGCACAAATGATTCAGGCGAAAATGAATCAGATAACCATGACAGTGACTGCAAAGGAGAATCCTGCAATGATGATAAAGACAAGAATCACATTAACACCTGCTCCAACTCAAGTGTACTGTGTGACGCCATCGCAAACTGCCAGCAGGGCAGTGATGAGACCAACTGCGGTGAGCATTCACACAGGCCTGGTGTCTGCACAGGCTGGTAATCAGATTGAAGATATAGAATTGTGTTATATATAAAATATTTGTCTCATTTAATTGTTTAAAATTATTCTGTGTTTTCAGTGCGATTTAGCCAAGGTGGAGTTTTACAAGTCAGAACAGCTCAGGGCGAACAATTCCTCCCTGTGTGTTATCCGGGCATGGATAAAAGTTATGCTGACCAGATATGTGTACAGCTGGGTTTCAGGAGGTAAATACCTTAAGTATGCTAAATTCTTCTTTATTTAACTTTTGTCCCTCTTGTGGTAAAAGCATAAAACCACACGTTGACCAGTGAGAAACATTTCAGTCAATTATGGTAATTACTTTGACTTGTTTAAAACATGATTGCTAGTTATATTAGACAAGGTATCAGACTTTTATACCTGACCTGAAATTAATATAACAAGCTATTTTAGGCGAACTGTAAGTAAAAAAAAGGGGAAAAGTTATCTTGGGTTTAACATTGTTATGATTTTGGAGTCACCGTGAGAAGTCAAGCTGATATTGACTTTTCACTTGCAGACTTTCTGGGGTTTCAAAGTTTTTTTTATTTTTACAGAAAGATATACTGCAAATTAAATCCAACCTTTCCAACCTTTCAACCATTAACACATGTTGCTAATTTTTTAGGCTTACCATAGTAAATTAGATAAAACTAGACTGTTTATAATGTTTATAATAAAGACAGTTTTACTCGCTCAGTTGTAAAATGTAGTTTATTTCAACTGTCTAAAAATATTTTCTTAAAAAAATACATAATTTTATTGACATTTTAATGCATCAGAACTTTCTAACTAAATTTTACTCATCCACGAATTCAGTTTTTAGAAATCTTCCTGCTTTTTATTGTGCATTTCAATTAATTTCAATCAAAGCAGTTGGGTTGTCTTGGTTGAGTAATAATTACTCAAACAAATACTTCTAAGTTTTAAAATGAAAAACACAATTAATACAAGATAACACAATAAAATACATGATTTTTGAAAATGTAATTTAAAAAAAAAAGTTGCTTATCAGTTTAACTCTCCACTCAATAACTAGCCTGTATGTTAACAATCTGTTATTATCTCTCAGAGCCCATGCATTAGGTCTCGTAGAGACCAAGACTTCAACGGTCCTTTCTTTAAAACCTAGAGAAGACAAACTTATACAGGGACTGGTCAGTGAAAGGTAAGATAACAATGGATCATATAAGATCAATGAATAACACTGTTGAAGAGCATAGCAAATTTGCAAATTTATTTATTTTGCTCCTTTGTAATGTTTGTGTTGTGTAGTTCAAGCTGTCCAAATGAAAGAGCCGTCGTACTTGAGTGCACTGGTAAGGAGCAGCAATCAATAATGATACACCTTTTAATTTCTGATATATTATAAAACATTTCAAAGTTAAATTGACGTTAATATAAATCATTAGTTATTTAAGGTGGATTTTTTTTACAGTATGAAAACTGAGATTTCAAAAAAACCTGAAGAGTAACCACAGTCAATTATGAACAGTGTGGAAATATTGACTAAAATATTTTTTTTTCCAGATTGTGGCCAGCAACAGCTTACCTCTAGGATTATAGGGGGCAGTGTCTCTAATGATGGCCAGTGGCCTTGGCAGGTTAGCCTGCATTTCAACAGTCGACATGTTTGTGGTGGAGTGTTGATCTCTCCGGACTTTGTGTTGTCAGCTGCTCATTGCTTCCAAAAGTTCGTATTAGCTCATTCAATACATACCTGCATTTATTTGTGTGATGTTTAAAGTAACTTTTAAGATGTATATTTCATTATTATGTAATGTTACCTGCAAATAGAAGCTGTAACATTGTTAGCGACATAAAATACCAGTTAGATTACTGAAAGATTTGTGTATACATAATTAATGGTTACAATGCAGAAACTTTGCAACAGTCGTTATGTCTTTTAAAGCGATAGTTCACCCAAAAATGAAAATTCTGTCACCATATACTCACCCCCAGCTTGTTCCAAAGAAAACAAAGGAAGATATTTAGAAGAATGTCAGTAACCAAACAGATATCATCCCCTATTTACAGCCATAGTAGGGAAAATAGATATTATGGGAGTCAATGGTGGTTGAGATCTGTTTGGTTACTGACATTCTTTCAAATATATTAATTTGTGTTTAGCAGAATAAAGACATTTATACAGGTTTGGAACAATCTTAGGGTGAGGAAATGATGACACAACTTTCAACTATCCCTTTAACTCTTGTTGGGCTTTTGGGACCTATTTTCTAGTTTAATTACAAAAATGATGCATTTATTTTTGTTTTGTTTTCTTTTTTTCTAACTTAAAAATGAAAAATGCCAATGGAAAGTTAGATTTTTTTGAATGAATGAAATATGTGTAAAGTGGTCAGGATGTTAAATTTCTTTTGATGACAGATCAATGGCAAATTCTGGAAGCTGGCGTGTACATGCTGGATCAGTTTCCCAGAATAACCTTCAGACCGCCTACAGTGTGAAAAAGATCATACTGCATGAGAGTTACAATAATGAAAAGAATGACTACGACATTGCCTTGCTGAAACTCAGCAACCCTGTGGAATTCTCTAGTGAGTCTACATCCATCTAGCATAATAATTCATTTTATGTGTGGATTTGTAATTTATGATTTCTCATTTTCATCCAGATAAAGTGCAGCCTGTTTGCCTTCCTACCTTTGACCAGAACTTTTCTGAAGATCTAGATTGCTGGACATCTGGCTTCGGGACAATACAAGATGGAGGAGGTGAAGAGAGCTTGTGTTTAGAAAATAAATGGGTCAAAGAACAGCAATGTGAAAGATTTAGTAGATCCTGATTTGAGTTTATCACTGTGTTTATGGATAACTTTTTTTATTTCCATCAGCTTCTGCCTCTAAAAAACTCATGAGTGTGTCAGTGAACATCATTGACACACATGTGTGCAACAGCAGCAGGGTATATAGAGGAGCCATCTCCAACAATATGATATGTGCTGGTGATCTGAATGGGGGCCGGGACTCCTGTCAGGTGAGTCGGACATATTGTTGGCCTCGTGCAAACTACATGGAAACTCATGTTCACTGGTCACATCTTGCCCAAAGCTTCTTTTGTGTCCTGACATAGATTTTTTTTCAGTGGGCTGGATATAGTGCTGTAACATGCTGTTTAACCATATGTTACTAGCTAATATGTGCATACTCACAACTCTCTATAGTGAGGTTGCAATTGTACGGCAGTTGGTGTCTTAAAGGCATAGTTCACTTAAAAATACAAATTCTATTATTCGTTCACCCTCATGCCTTTCAAAACCTACCTAGGCCTATGACTTTTTTCATGTGAAATATAAAAGATATTTTGAAAAATGTGGTTTTGTGTCAATTAAATGGAAGTCAATGGGTTTGCATTGCACAAATCTTTTGAAATGATGCAAACTTATACAGATAGTCCCTGCTGTGTGTGTAGGAGGCAGTTATCACTGTTCAGAGAACCTGTGATTTAAATCAGCTCATGTTTTTACTTAAGGGAAGATAAAGTAATTTCCTTTAAAATGAATTGCTGGTACCACGTGTTTTCACACATCTTATCCATATACAATGTTGGGTGTAAAAAATGGTGAATGAAATCCTTACTTAAAGGGACGGTTCACCCAAAAAATGAAAATTCTGTCATCATTTATTCACCCTCAGATTGTTTCAAACCTGCATATCTTTCTTTGTTCTGCTAAACACAAAGGAAGATGTTTGGAAGAATGTCAGTAACCAAACGGATCTCATCCCCCATCCACTGCAATAGTAGGGAAAATAAATACTATGGGAGTCAATGGGGAATGAAATCTGTTTGGTAACTAACTATTCTTCCAAATACTTTCCTTTGTGTCTAGCAGAACAAAGAATTGTATACAGGTTTGGTACAAAATAATAGTTCAGAATTATACATGAAATATAATAATTAATTTGGTTGATTCAGTATTATAAAATAAATATTTTTTTAAATATCATAGTTCACAATGATCTGATTTTCCATTTGCTTTCTCTGTCCTTGTCTCTGCTTCCAGGGGGACAGTGGAGGTCCGCTGGTCTGTAAAGCAGTTAATAATCGCTGGCACCTGGCAGGAATTACAAGTTGGGGTAATGGCTGTGGACAAAAACTTAAACCAGGAGTATATAGCAGAGTGACCAGCCTTCTACCCTGGATCTACAGCAAGATGCAGGTGAGCTTGCATTGAGCATGGTGCCACTTCATGTAAACCTAATCATGTGTGTGTTATTCCTTTAAAATCTGCCTTTAACAGAGTACCATAAAGCTGTGTTTTCACTTGACAATTTCTCACTTCATTTCATCAGCAAGAGAAGCCATAATGCCTCTCTCCTGCATGGTATTGTCCATCCTTGAGGATCTAAACAATGATGGTGGACACACAGCAGTACAAACTTGAAATATGCGGTGGATTGAACATGAAGGACACACTAATGCACTTTGACATGGGACAGTGTTGCAATACTGCAGACACAATCGGTCAATTACAGGCCCCATTTAATGATGCTGTTTCTACATTCGGCTATGATAATATATGAAAAACAAATTACCATGGGAGGGCATAGCTGCAGCCGTGGCCCTGTGGTTCTCTACTGTGACTTTAATTCCCATTATCTACCTTACGTCTTTTCTTTGAATTTATACTGTTAATCCATTTAATAATGTTGAATCTGGGCCTTTGCTGCTTCTTTAAATGAATATGCTGCTTGCACTGATTTTTACAACACACGTTTATTGTGAGTATTGTGTATGAATATAATGCACCTTTCTAAAAATCTGTATTTGTTTATCCAAATGGGTGTCTATGAACTCAGATGGCTTTGTGTGAAGGATCTTAACTTAATTATTTTACATAAAAACCTCATATCTTTTTATATCTTTGCATATAGTTTCTTTATAAATCATATAAAAAATAAAGAGTTGGATCTTTTTTATGTTTTGTATGTTGGGTTTCAAACACTTCTTTAAAATGTGTTGAGTTAATGTAAATACATATTTCCCTCTTTTAAAGGGTCATTTTAAAAGCCTTATAGACCTCGAAGGAGTGATCATATAACCTACGACGATATCGGCCAATCAATCGGCACGAGCAGGCAACGCGTCCGGTGTCTTTCACTGCGCGCTTGGCGGGGTGGGAACCGGCAGAGCGTGAAGACACAGGGGTGCGTGCGACAGGAGAAGGGGAGGATACTGAGACAAGCCGACAGTCAATATTTTTAAAGCCGATAGAAAGAGAAGGTGAACATCGTTGGCTGACATACAGCATCCGTAACTTTATTGCGTTTGAAAACGCCAAACAAATAATCCACAGAACAGAAAAAAGATAGAGGACCTCACAGGCGCGCGGATTAATTGGAAGCAGTTTTTGCCCCTCTGTTGTTCAGTCACTTATTTGACAACTACCCTTAAGGAGACGAAACAAGGTAGAGTATGAAGGTACTCTTTCTGTCTAGTCTAAAACATGTAGGGCGTGTGCTGTTGTGCTACATCCTTTGAATGTTACATAGTGACATTTTTCTTTGCTTATAGGTATATTTTGGGCTGACGTGCGTCAGTTGCTTTAACTCCAATGACATCATCATTTATCATTGCACAGTGTAATGCAAACACACTGATGTTGTATTTTATTTTTAAAAATGATTTATTATAGAATTTACTTTTAGCAAAAGTTGAGAGTCCTAAATTTATAACAAGACTGTGCAGCTATTTGTATATTAATATATATATATATTCATCAGAGGATTGTATGGAGTGGTGTGTTGAAAACAATGTTTAAGGAGGGTGTGTCCGAATTGCTTTGTGGTTTCTTTAAAGTGCGCAATGTTAGTGTAACGTGCGCGGCGTCAGCGTTATTCGTATTTGCATAAAAAAACGAAATATGCGAATATGTCTGAGCCACTTCTTTATCTGACCAGACGCTATCGGCGGGAAAATGTCAGCGCTAGCCGATATACTTTAATTACTGAGAGGAATATGTAGTGCAAGGAATGAGCTTTTAGTATGCATGCTCGAGGAGCTCCACAGGTTGGGAGGGGTCCTGTGAAGACCACGCACAACAGGTAGCGCGTAATCCTTACACATTAGGACACATGATGTCTTTAAAACGAGTGCATGTTTATTTTCTTTGATATTGTTCTGTATAATTGTTGTCAAACGATGACATCCGACGATGATTTTCGTTTTTTAGTCTACCGTCGCTTTCCCATACAAAGCTACAGGCAGTTTTTTTACTTATAATCGTAATCACCTGACTGAAACAGTTGCCATAGCAATATTTCTGCACCCTGGTTGAGGCGCGTCTGGGCGCGCGCCAATGAAAGCTTTGTTGTCATAGATACAATTTACCCTCGTTGTGATGATAGGCTTTAGGGGCGCACTTTAAATAGGCATGGATGACCCGTTACTCACATTATTCAAAGAAGGAATTCATTCTCTAGTCTTTTATTAAAACTGTTGATTAAAAAAAACCAAGGGAAGGAAAACTGTTTGATCTGATCATGTAGTCCAGTGGTTCCCATATCTGGCCCCCGAGATCCATTTTGCTGCAGAGTTTAGCCCCAACTCTGATAAAACACCAGAAGAGGCATCAGTGACTTCAGGAACAGTATCGTTCAACTTAATGTTGGGCTGCTCAGATTGTTTGGCATATCGCATTAAAGTATCGCGAGAGCGATTCAAATCCTTACCGAGCAATCTGCACTTGAATCGCTATCGCGTTACTTAAATGTCATACTCTGATAGATTTGCGCAGCGCCACATTAAGTTGAATGCATCTATTCCTAAAGACGCAGATTAGTTTGTCAAGGTGGTTTATATCAGAGTTCGGGCTAAACTCAGCAGGAAAATGAATATCGTGGGCCAGAGTTGAGAACCACTGATGTAGCCTATCAAATAGCCTATCCATCTACATTTTTTTGCAACATATCTATGGATGTGTCACTATTATCACTATTATGATATTCATGGATTTCAGACAGGTGACATTTTTGGCGTGGGGTCCATCTTGAGGACCCTGCGCAGCCTCTCTGTGTTGCAGAGCCTATCAGGACTCGCACCGCTCTTCATGGGCCTCGAACTTCACAGCGCTGAATGTTTAGGTCAAATTATTGCGTGGAATTAAAAACTACTTGCAATAATTCATGAACATTACATAGCGTGTGAAATGTCTGGTGTAACAGACATATTTAGGATTTGTGATTGGAGTGGTCCTGATGAAGTTCACAAAAAATTTGGATAAGATAATCCAAGACGACAGAGACATATCCCTGTTGTAATGCGTAAAGTCGGCCCAAATTCGGTCTGATTATCTGCAGCCCAGATAGAACAATCCATCTGGTTTACATCTATTTGACGTCTGCATTTACATCTGCACGAAATCTGCAAAACATAGTTTGCTCATCTGCAATATGTCTCAGAGACGTCCTAACATCTGTAATACGTCTGCTAAAGATCTGGAGATCTGTGGTGCAAAAACATCTGTTAAACATCTTAGAAAGAGCTGTTGTACATCCGTACTAAATCATAAACATCTTACAGACATCTTCTAGATGTCTATATGACGTCTGACAGCAGACGTCTCCGAGATGTATTGCAAATGAGCAAACTATGTATTGTAGATATCTTGCAGATGTAAATGCAGACGTCAAATAGACGTTATCTATATTTTCGGCTGGAAAAAAGATGCATATGTGTTATCCAATCAACACTATGTACTGAGCTCCACTCAACATTTTTTCCAAAGCACCAGGTGCTGTTTATAGGGGCCAAGACATGTGCAAAAAGAGAGGAAGATAATGAAATGGAGAGAGAGACACTGTTCCAATTCTGGCAGTGTAAACACTTAAGTGCTTCTCTTACACCTAGTCATGAGAGCTCTCAGACATTGCCAGGAGTTGCTGATGATAAAGTTTGTATTAATTAATAGAGGGAGTCAAATCAATGGGGTCATATTTTCTCAGTTTCTCACATATGGTCTCCCATCAACTGACGCAGAATCAGCTGACGAAATACCACAAATAAATCTTCTTTGTTTACCTTTGTTTGGTTGGAACGGGTATTTATCAGTATAAATACCTGCAATGTATATGACAGTTAGTGGGGATAAATAATGTTTTGCCTCTTTTAAAGCCATTTGGATTAAGTGGTACTCATTCTTTTGTCCTTCGGGAAATGTTCCTGACAACAGAGTCACAATTGACTATAAGGGCGAATTATATGGCTTTGCAACTTTGAGGAGGAATCAATTGTGTTCCTCTCCTCTGAAAATTCTGATTGGGTCATGGAAGCTGTTTTGGTTTTTAAAGTCATTAAAGACTCATCTTCAAGAATCTTTGAGTTCATAAAATAATTTCTGCTTATTATTCACTAAAAGGTATAGACAAACGTTTGCATCTGGAGCTGGCAGCAACAGATGCCAGCGAACTCTAGCATGAGCTATATGATCTTAATCATAAACCAAGGATGATTTTAAAGCATTAAATGGATAGTTCACCCAAAATTTTCAATTCTATCATCATTTATTACTTTGAACATAAAGATATTTTAAAGAATGTTTGTGATCAAACAACAATCAGACCCCATTGACTATAATACAGTATATATAATATATATAGTGCAAACCACTGAGACATTTCTCAAAATATATTATTTTGTGTTGCACAGAAAAAAAGAGTAATCATGGTGTGTGAATAAATAATGACAGACATTTTATATTTTGGGGGGAACTATCCCTTTAAGGCATGATTTTATGATGTGGGATGTTTCCCTGGAACTTTGGTCATGGAAGGACATTCCTTTTAAACAAACTGCTTTCTGCCCCTAAACCGAAATCTTGAGTGTTCAAGCCTCGACCCCAGCCATAAACAAAACATTAAGATTCAACAGAGCAACTTTACTTCTGGATCAACAAAGGTGTTCTTGTAAAGATCAATGATTTTACAGATGTCAGAGAGAGTAATAATTGTCTATCAAAAAAACGGATGTAGATCGTAGAAATGTGGTTGAAATACCTATCTATCATTGTCTTGCTTCATGCCATTGCTTTTTAGATTGACTGTACATCTTTTGCCTTTACTGAAATTCCACTATAAATCACAAATAATATTTATGGTAAATAAAGGTAAAAAAGGAATCTTAAAGCACACAAAGGATATGCATAAATAATGTTAGTACATTCAAAATTGTTATAGAATTATGAAATTTATTTAAAATTATTAAATGAGTTAACATTCATACACCAAGTTGATGTGGTAAATGTATTCCCACCCCCATACACACTTTCTTCTCAGACCGTTCATGCAGCCCTGAGAAAAATGTACTCCCTTTTGTTAGTCAGAGGATTACACTAGTTTATTACAGTCTTCATTGCTCATTTCATATACTGCACTCCTGATTATCTGTCAGGCATTGAGTTGTCCATTAGCAGCAGAGCAGTGGCTTAGATTGGGTGACATGCTGATAAGCCTGAAGCTCTTAAAACTGACCAAGATTAGAGAGATATTCACCAATCTACACTGTGTTAACATCATCTCATACAAGCTAGTCGTAGCTGAGCAATCTGGTCGTTCTGATATGGGATGAACGCTAAGGAAGAACATACAGGAGGTTATCCAAGCTGATGCTTTGTCCCCAGACTGAATGGAGTGTCAGAGCTATTACAGGAAGACATGGGATAAGATTTCCTTTTGGTTCTGGTGCATTCCCTCATCATTACTCAGGCACAGCGTTGTGTTAATAGTGAAACATTGATATTTAAGATATAGGCTGTAAAAAAAAAAAAAACATTTTAAACAACCACCAAACACTTTGGTGAAAAATATATCTCAAATAACATGTCTGAAAGATAAAACTATTATGTCAGTTTAAGGCAGAACAGGACATTTTAATTTGAATAAAACAGAAAAATTCACAGATAGGGAGGTATTGTTACATGTGGAGAGGCAGGCAGACAGGGAGAGGATCCAAATGCAGTAAAATATACATTTCATAAAGTCTACAGAGTGACACACATCCACTGAGAAATATAAGTCCAAAAACACATGAATCACAAGAGCATAGCATACAACCTAACAGGTACAACAATCAATTTTAGGGTAAGGAAACACGGGGGGGTGGAGGGGGGATTGGATGGGATTGGGGGATATATATAAACATACTAGAGGGGGCTAACAAGACACACCTGGGTGACAATCAACAGGGAACCAATGAACAAAAGAACCACAAATGACTCCAAATCAGGACAGGAAACAGGAACTCAAAAGAAACAAACTAAAATTCCTAACTAACTACCAGGGAAAACCCAGACAGGATCGTATGATGTCATTCTCGAGAATGACCCTGTTTTCTTTACTGGTCGACCATGATACTATTAAGGGATGTGGGTGGCCTACTTAACACTATGTTGGTATGTTGCACATTTGGCATTGAACGGTCGAGCGCAGGTGTTTGGCATTTTCTGAAAATAACATTAACATTTTTTTTGTGTGAAGATCTTCACAGATTGATTATTGGAACAAATTACTTATGAGCGAGACACATTAGAAGTAATTTTATTTGAAAAAATACAATGACGTGGATCTACAGAAAACAGTGATGGAAAAGACCATGAAGCCTTCTGCTAACCAGAATGTGCTTAATCCCTGACACATGAAGGCACCTGCTTTCCAGTGCTTTGAAATTACGACTTCTCCAAGACATGAAGGCAGTAATGCGTATCTTATGGGTACAGCAGTCATTTTTTTCCAATCCGAGAAGTTCAATTCTGAAGTTTTCATTTATGCACTCTAAAAATGTTGGGTTGTTGCAACCCAGACGTGGGTCAAAATTTAGACAAACCTAAACAAAACTATACATTCAAGGTTTATATAAACCAACGATTGGGTTTGTGTGTATTTTATCAACCCATGGGTTTAAACAACCCAACATGTTTTATAATGTGCAGATTTTCATTCAAACAACTCAGAGGTCATTTGAAAATGTATACTTTTTAAAAGTAAATTTTCCTTGAATCAAAACTGTAACCTTTGGTGATGCTAATGCAATGTTCTCCATTTCCACATATAGTAGTAGAGTTTCTTTCTTTTTAAATCTGAGCTCCAAGACAGTCATGATTCGGTTAATGAATTGCCTTGATCTTAAACTATTGCTTATGAGACACACTCAGTTTCTTGAATCATTCAGAGAAGAAGAATAAATGTCCTGCCTTCGGTCAAGGGCATTTAATCTACTTTAATCTTGTGTCATCTTGTGTCTCAATGGCTTTTCAGTGCCTAATGTTCAAGAAAATGGCACCACTATGACCGAGTCCCTGAGAGCTGTTCAAGAGATTGTCGGGCTGCAGGACTGGTGACTGAATTCAGAAGTCTCTTGCATTACACTGTACAAATGACTCTGCACACACATAAACTGTCAGAAATCCAAAGAGAAAAAGGAAGATTTTTGACAGTTGATTTGGAAGATTTTGTTTGACCGTATGAATGAAAGATTTAATATAGTAGGTAATATGAGAGAATTGCTAAAAATGTAGACATGCACTAGTGGGAGCTGATGATGTAAAATCTTATCATGTTATGTGTCTGTCATCATTTACTCACCCTCTTGTCATTTTAAACCCACATGACTTTCTTTCTTCGACAGGACACAAAAGAAGATATTTTGAAGAATATTGGCAACCAAACACCATCGATACCCAGTCGCTTGCACTAGTTTTGTTTCTATACGATAGAAGTGAATGGGTGCGCTGCTCTTCGAACATTCTTCAAAATATCTGCTTTTGTGTTATGTGGAAGAAAGAAAGTCATGGGCTACAGGTTTGAAATGACAAAAGGGTAAGTAGATGAAGACAGAATGTTAGTTTGTGCATGAACTATCGCTTTATCAAGCAGTTTCGAATGTGGTATGAAAATGTTGTGGCAAACATTAAGTGTAAACAACATTTCAAAGTCGTATCATACTATGGCAAAAAGGTTTGTTTATCCAGGGATTCTGGGACCTTCTTTCAAAAACACAAGATCCATATCTGTGATTTACGAGGCAGTAGATGGGCTAAATTTAGCATCGTGTCAAACGGTTTGACAGCATATGGGCAGGTACAAAGCGATCTGTCAGTCAAGGGCAGAATTTCAGCGTGATTCTGAATATTATGTTGCGTGATCTTTATAGTGTTTATGAACGTGGTAAGCATGTAACCCACTAACACCAATTCTGACTCTATTTACAATCTCTTGCTTTCTCCCCATCGCAGTTGCCATGGAAACTGTTCTGGTCTTCCTTTTTTCCCTCCTAGTCTATGTGGCGGGTAAGTGCACCTTTACATCTGTCTCCATGCTCCTTGTGTTTACTAGGATTGGAAAAAACAGGAAAGAGATGGGGAGAAATTGATGACATGAAACATTACTTCTAGTCTGGAGGTTTTCTACCTGGGAATTTGATCAGTGACCTCTTCTAATCTGACAGCATGGTTTTTTCTTTCTGTGAGAGTGTTCTCTATGGGTTATATATATATATATATATATATATATATATTGTTTAAACACATCTTAAGGTCTTTGTTTGCATTTGTTGGGCATGCATGCTTTTTTATGTCTGTGCAATGCTGTGCAATTTGCCTGCAAAACGAGAGCATCCATTTTAAATCCCATCCATCTCAGACCTCCGAGAGGCTCCGCCCCCACACAATTAGGCCACATGAAAACCAGCCAGCACATGTGCACTAGATTGATTGAGTTCTCTAAAATGCAAACAAGTTCATCTAACTCCTCTGTCAACAAACCAGTCAGCCCACTGCTGAGTGCATCACTAACTATCAGACTCGGATGGCTAAAGAATATTTCATTTTTCTTTAGCATTTTTTTATTTATTGGTCCTTCCTTCCCTATTTATTCATTTGTTCCATTATGTTACTCTGACCTTGCCATGTTACTTTTGATTTCTCTCTTATACTGTATGTCAAGACGAACCCAGTTTAGCATGTATGCTGTATTGAGATTATACTATATCATGAAATGTAGAGAATAGAAATTTCCATGACCGTCAATAATGATCTCTTAAAGGATAGTTCACCCAAAAATGAAAATTCTGTGATCATTTAGTCGCCCTCTTGTCATTTCAATTGTATTTCTTTCTTCTGCAGAACCGATCTACAGCAGTACCCATTGACTTGCATTGGTTTTGTGTCCATACAAAAGAAGAGTATCGCTGTTGTACAATTACTAACATTCTTCAAAAATTCTTCAAAATTCCTCTTTTTGGTTCTGCAGTAGAGAGAATGTCATACAGGTTTGAAATGACTAGAGGATGAGTAAATGATGACAGAATTTTCATTTTTGGGTAAACAAGACTGGGCCTAAGAGCCTAAAGTAAGGTACACACAGAGTCGACGGTCGGCCGTTGGACAGTTTAGGGGGTTAACCTGTCTAATTTTTTTGGTCTGTTCCGCGCCGTTGTCTAAAGTCTGTCCCCGTCTCACTTTTTGGGCCAATTTACATGTTGAATCGGCGGCGGAGCTTGTCTGGTAGTCGGATCTTTTGAGTGGCTAAATCTATCATACCAATACGATGTGAACTGGATTAAGTTTGTGTTGTAATGTTAAAACAAAAATAAACTTTAGCTTGCCTGTCTCCCAGAAGCAAAGTGTAATCATTGCAGTCCCCTAAAGAGAAAGTAATTCCTCTCACGCAGGAGCAGAGCAAACGTGCTACTTGGCCGTCAAGGCAATTTTGGACCCAGACGCAGTCAAGGTCAGCGAACCTCACAGTCTGCCTTTCGTCTACGGTAGTTCGTCGCGTCGGCTTGGTGTTGATCTTACTTAAGAGTTAGAGTCTTGTGTTTTAAACATTTTTTCTTTTTAATGTTCATGACCTTAACTGAACTGGCTACATCGCTGTGATGTATCAAAGCTCGATTTTCTAGTATTACAGTGTGCATAGTGTAAAAAAATCTGTATATGTTTTCCCTCCTACAGCCATTGATTTAGTCTAATGGATATCTTTGGATTTTGTTGTACAAATTGCAGTGAACCTTTCAATACAACCCTGTTATTATGTCTTATTATGTCTTTTTTTCACATATTGTGTGTCACTCATATCAAACTGAATAACATCATATTGCATTAATGTGAGTACTCTTATTCCACTTACTGAACCCAATGGTTCCGCACCGTTTCATTTTGTCTATATTTATCCATTTTAGCCCTGTCTGACAGTGATGCCGGAGGTAAGCATCCCAGACACACATACATTTTTCACTTTAAACAGCTCACAAATTCATTTTTGTTCTTGTGCTGAAAAAGATAAAAAAATGTATTGAGTATGTGTATATTATTGTTAATAATGTCTTATTTCACTTTTGTCTCCATTAGATGGAAAAGAAAAGGACCCATTTGTATACAGTAAATATCACTGCTTTCACGGCTCAATATTTTATCACACACAAACAAGCAGGATTATGTTAGTTTAAATGAGACACGCATCCAAAATGGCAGGAAGTCCAGGACAGTGAAATATAATTGCTAACCAATATCTCTTATCAGTTTAGTTAACACCTCCCCTGAGGATTAGATACATGCCGGGTTGTTGGACACTTGTACCTTTACCTAATTGATCCCTGAGAGGATATTAAGGAGAAATTCAACTTGAGCTGGTGCATGTACTTAGGAAAGAGCTGCATTATTTTAATATTTCATTAAAATGTCTTCTAAATAGAAAAAATCTAAAACCGAAAATTACTGGTAAATGTATTATGTATTGGAAATGCACTACGCCAGCAATTTCTTTCTTTCTGAATCATAAATGTCAGTGCCTTCCTATCAAAACTTCAAACAGAAGATCATTCTTGAGATTGTGACAGGAGATCAGTCATGCTGTCATGAAGATTAAGATGCCGCTTCTAGAAAGGTTCTAAAAAGCCACTTTAAATCCAGACGCTACAAAATCACACCGTGCAAACTGAGCATCCAGACATGAAGCGTCGGATATCATTATAGTGACCAGGAGGCCTTTAACACAGACAGAGCTCCAGAGTTCTTTGGCTGCCTAGACATCTCAACTTCTTGCTTTTAATAACTAGAGACAGGCCCCTTCTGAACAAGTCATACCTGCACTGCAAAAAAATGAAATTTTCTGTAAACTGGAAAAACAGAAATGTACCGTAAAATATATTTTCCCCGTAAAATTATTAGATATTGGGATATATATAAATAGTTTTCCCCATTTTTTTTATATGTTGTGTTTTTCTGTAATCCTATAGTTTTTGACTGTATTTCAAAAGTAAACTGTAAGAAAAAGAAATCTTGTAAGAAAAAATACTTTTTCTGGCAGGTGGGGCGCCACAAATAAACTGTAAAAGAACAGGGTTTCCCTGTATTATTATATCCCCCCCTGGTTTTCTTGTAAATTTGCTGACTTTTTATGGATTTTTTTTGACTGCATTTAAAAAAACCTAAAAAAAAAAGTTTTTACAGTACGGAGTTTGCTAGAAGCCAAGTTAGAAAACCAACACTCTTCTGCTAGAGTATTTTGTGTTGTGAATCTGAAATTGATATTTATGAAAACCCAGTTCATAGTGTTAAAGTCACAAGTATGACCAAGATTAAATAAAAACTGTCATTTTTTCTCTTTCCAAAATCTGATTAGATGGACTATATGTTATATACATTCCTTGTAATAGCTCTGTACTCTTACTGTATGCCAAAAAAATTAAGTAATTAATTCTGTGTTTGACCTGAAAAAATGTGTTGAGCCTGTTGGAATGTACAAGATTTGTTGAAATTATTGTGCTAATGAAATGAAAAAAAATCCTGAATTCTTTAAAGATACAAAACGTGGAATATAAATGAATCGACATTAAATGCTTTTTAAACGCACAGTAGAACATTTGTGTAAGCTTGAACCTTTTTAGATATTTCCCAGAATGCATTTATTCTCCTGCCATTCATAACCCTCTTTCTTTCTAGACTATGAGAGTTTAAGGATTGGGGGTCTTGCATTTGCCGTTGTCCTCTTTGCTCTTGGAGTGGTTCTCATTCTTAGTAAGAAACATATTTCTACCTATTAAACTAATTCATTAACTTGCATGCTTTAACCCTGAATGATCTGTTCAATGATATAGATGAATGTGCCATGTTCCATGCATATCTGAAACAGACCTCCACACTTATACAGTCATATCTTCTCATTCATCGGCTAATTGTCTTTATTTACAAGCTAAATGACACACAAATTACTATCAATCAAAGGAGAATCAGAGCACAATGGCTCAAACTAGAGTCCCTCGCATGAGTTATCTGTTATTCAGCAGTGCTTGTATTCAAAACTGGGCGTCAAGATGAAGTTTTTATTCTGAAGATGAGCCACACATGAGGACGTCAAACTCCATAGTGTTTCACACAGGTTACAAAGATAACTGATATTTATGTACTAATGTAGTGCACTAGATCCTGTGTCAGTTTGTAGATGGACGTGAAACAAAAAATTGAAACCATTTCATTATGCAAGAAGAAAAAAGTGCTATGAGTGATGTGAGAGATGCAGGAAATATACAGTTTAGCTGTTAGATTTAGGGGTGGGGCTTCAGCATTGCGTTTTTCTATTCAT
Source organism: Triplophysa dalaica (assembly GCF_015846415.1). Classification (NCBI taxonomy): domain Eukaryota; kingdom Metazoa; phylum Chordata; class Actinopteri; order Cypriniformes; family Nemacheilidae; genus Triplophysa; species Triplophysa dalaica. Next base: position 8,487,184 of record NC_079550.1, on the reverse strand, counting down.
GCTGTATACAAATTCATTAGCCATCATGTAAAATAGTTACGAATTCGTGTGAGATGAGGCTGGGTCATATGGGTTAAAGAACCTGTTGGGTTTATATGGGTTACACTGTTTATTCTTTGCACTGTGCAGGCCGCAGATGCCGCTGCAGTATCAACCAAAAGCCCAGGTCAGTAATATTCAACAGATAGAATCTACTACTGTAGTCCAGTGTAGTTGTGTGTGTTGCTTATGAATTTTGGGAATGAATGAATGAAATAAGGCATTTGTGTGAAGTCACATTCATGTGAAACCACAAGTTTTTCTTTATACAGTATCAGAGCCCCAGGAGATGAGGAGGCTCAAGCTGAAAACCCCATGGTCTCCAAAGGTAATGCATCTCCTGCATCTTATTTGTATTTTCCAGAAGACATTGTGCATACATAGATGCTGCAGTGACTGCTCTGGCCCATTGTCTTGTTCCAAAACTCCCCATTTACAAATTAAAGGAGATTTGGATATTTTACAATTCGAATACATTTAGGGTCTCTGTCTTTTTCATGTATGAAAGAGACTTGTTTTCCACATCATTTTTTGGGTATATGGAGTGCAAAAAGCTCAACATCTAATAACTGCTCAGAATGCAGAAGAACCCCATCATTCTGAGGAATTATCAAAAGCAAAGTCAATCTTTTACCAAAACACTTCTTTACTGCTTCACAACAACTTTCCAAGTCTACCTATTGAAAATAATCAGAGATAGATCCTCTTTCCGTTCAACTCAAACCACTAAAATAGGTTGAAAAATGTAAATGCTACAATGCTTTAAAGCATTTTTACGAAATGTACGAGTTTCAACTACTTTTCCATTGAGAAGCTGTTTGAAAGGGAGAAGGCGTGTGAATGGCCTCTAAGCTCTCTCGAGCATTGAGCGCTGTCGATGCCCCAGACGGAAAGTGGTTGTAAATAGTTTTAGCAAATTGCAGTCTGTTGAAACAAAAATGACGGCACCAAATGGAAATGCAGTCTGCTTGTTTTTTTTTTTTTGCCTTGTTGGCTCAACCAATGCTGATCTGTGTGTCTGACAAATGACAGATGGAACTTGAACATTGTTTGTAAACAAACATAATTTTTCCAGTTCTCTTTTTGTCCTGCTAGTGGGAGAGAAATCACATACTTCATATTTAAAACCAAAATGTGTAAATATCAAATATTTTGTATATAGTAGTTACAGTATATGTATAGACAACAGATACAAATTCTTAACATTATGATAAATCTAGGCACACATGTGTAGAAATATACATCATATAAAAATGTAAGTAAGTATAAGTAACATAAAGATGATCAAACTGAATGTGAAAAAAGTAGATCGAAGACATCTTCTAATGTCTAATCTTTTTGATCCACATATGAGTTTACGAATATAATCTGAATGTATTCCCTTTGTTGTTCTTTTCTCCTATAAAGATAAGGAGACCCCTAAAGCAGAGAACTAAAACCATCCAGGTAAAGAATATGAGTGATAGAATCAGAAATGAAGAGTCGAGTGGTATGCTGTATTAAGTAATGTGTCATTTGTTTCTTCTCAGTGTCATTGAACACATAGCTGTGGCTGAACGACTTTACTGATGTTGACCATGATGATGAAGCTAATCCAGACCATGACTATGAGAGGACCGTGAGGAGATAAAGATATAGGGGGAGGAGGCTGTGATTTGGGTTATTAATTGGCCAGTGTCTTGTACGTAGACCTCTAGTCCTGTCACGTGACCAGTAACCGTATCCGTCTTTCTGTCCGTAGCCTTTTCCGACAGTTTGTCTTGAGTAAGTTGTTTAAGTAAAACTAGCCACTTCCTGTAGATCATTCTTTACCTTTTCGGCTCCTCCCCAGCTGAACCTGTGTGTGTCCTTTAAAGGGATAGTTCACCCCAAAATGACATCAAAATGTTTATTTTGGAAGATCTATCCCTTTACCTATTTCGTTTCAACATATTTAACAGCAACTGTTACTGTTATCGGTGGTGTGACCACTTGTTATTATCATTTGTGTCCCACCTGCTGTTTTCTCTCTTGTAGATTGTATAGATTATATGCAGACATATTTAAATTTACATACGTATTTAATATAAGTATAAATTCATATGTGATGCAGAAAATATATTTGAATATATCATGTATGCATATGTGTGTGTGGGTGCGTGATCCCACATACGTGTGAATCAGTGCGTGTGGGCTTTCTCCTCCTGACAATCTTACCACCGCTGTACCCAGACCAAGCACAAAAACAGAACCGTAGCACCACTGTACCACAGGGGGCGCCAATCCATTGTCCTCTTATCAGCTGCAACACTGCCGGCCTCTACGCCCTCATTCGACCCACAGTATAGGCTAAACGTCTGCTGTGTGAGAACAGACTCGGACAGCATGACCGAAAGAGCAATTCACCTCACCATAGTGCCACTAATCTGTGTCCTCTACCTTTTATGATCATGTTTATTGTAGATTGTGCATTTAATGCCTTAAAGAGATAGTTCGCCCCAAAATGAAATACAACGCTCAGCTTAATGTCATTCCAGATTTAGAAAGAAATGGGATTCTTTTGTTGAAACACAATCTAGATATTTATCAGAATGTCAATGCATGAAGAATGCGAAAAGCCATGTTTTGAAGGGATAGTTTACCCAATTTGTCATTTCAAACCTGTATGATTTTCCTTCTTCCGCAGAACACAAAAGAAGATATTTTGAAGAATGTTGTTAACCGCCGTCCAATGACTTGCATTGGTTTTGTGTTCATACAATAGAAGTGAATGGGTGCTGGCACTGTTTGCTTACCAACCGAGCACAAAAGGAAATATTTTGAAGAAAGGAATTCATACAGGTTTGACAAGAGTGGAAGTAAATGATGACAGAATTGTCATTTTTGGGTGAACTTTAGCAAGAAAGTGAATGGGGACTGGGTCTTTAAAGTGCCAAAACATCCATCTTCTGAAGCCACATGACACAACGTTGGTTAGATATCCTTTGGCTTTTGGATTAACATGAGAATGAGCACATTTTTGTGTGAACTAGCGCTTTAAAATCACTCATTCACTACTGTTCCATGAGACCAAAATGTCGACCTATTAGGAGAGCAACATTTGCTTTTGTGTGTTTGTGTACTAGTGTGAATGTGTGTTGTGCCACAAATCACTTGTTGTGATAAACTCATGAGAGTTGTAGAAATGTAGGTCAATTTCTAAAGAAAGATGTGTTCCACAGAATATTAAACACATTTATTCGACAGTCTAATGTCACAGATACTTTGCTATTACAGACGAATGTGAAACACGTTCGTCTCATCTTTGTGCGGCCACTGTGTATGGATGCTCTTTGTGCTTCTATATATATAAAGTCTCTGTCTGACACAAGCATCAACGTGTGGGTGATTTTTTTTAACAGAGACACCAAGTGTCAGGCAGTCTCTTATTCTTTCTCACCCTTGAAGGTCATATATCACCTGCTCTCTTCAATACGTCATCTAATATTTTATTTCCAAGTATCTGGGCTCTGATTGTACATCAGTTTGATCGATTTGACAGTGTACCATGCTGTAAAGGGAAAAAGAGGATTTGAAATCAATTACAGTGGAACGAAAGCTCTCAGGGGTCCTTCACTTATATTTTAAAGTCAAGACACAATATGGCCACCATCAGTCCCGGACTGAAGTATTTTATACTGTGATGTAACTTGAGTTCCCTTGGGCAATGATTCCAAAGGTTGGGATGGATGGTATTTTATCACCGTTTGAAGGCCGCTGTTTATAGGCTAATAAATGTGTTTCAAAGAACGATGGACAGATTTACGAATGCTCTGCGAAGGGGGGAGGGGTGGACGCATGAAATTCACCTGGGCACTAAAGACACTCTAACATTAGCCAGGACCTGTGGAGGAAGAGGAGCGTTTTCTTACAGGTGAGCTGAGATCACTAGACCTGTTATTGTCATTTTGCAGATATTATGGGTTTTGCTGAATGCACAGATTTGAGCAGAACAAGCATTTTACTGGATCACTGTTGATTTAAAGCGGAGGTCATCCGGAACACGACTGGCTTGTGTGACGATTCTGATAAGTGGCTTAGCCCTCATGTTAAATTGAAATTGGTTCTAGAATCTATAAAAAGGTTAAAAAAAAGCTTTGACTTAAAAGGGAAACTTTCCCTAAAAGGAAAATTCTGTCATAATTTACTCACCCTGTTTTCATTTAAAACCAGTTTGATGTTCTTTCTTTTGCAAAACACAAAAGAAGGTATTTTGAAAAATGGTGCTAAACAAAAAAACGTAGGTCCCCATTGACCTGTATTGTATGGACACAAAATCAATGCAAGTGAATGGGGATCAACTGTTTTTGGTAACCAACATTTTTAAAAATAACTTCTTTTGTGTTTGCAGAAGTCATGCAGGTTTGAGATGACAAGAGGGCGTGTAAATGATGACAGAATTTTCATTTTAAATGTGAACTATTCCTTTAAATGTATCTAGTTATCCAGTGCCATTGTTGTGAAGAACTTTTCATAGAACCTATTTTAAAGATCAGATTGCGCTCTTAAAGAAAAAGGTATTCTTGCATGGGGGTTGTTTTTTGTAATAAGTTAAAAATAAGTCAGTTTGGACATCTGTTAAATAATGAATTATAATAGACTACAGTCAAATGCATTACAATAAGGCAATTCCAAGAGCTCCACAAAGTACTTCACATGTAAATTATTTATATCAACTACGTTATATATGTATACCTACATGAAAACATAGTAAACTCTCTTAAATAAAATGTAACTAAATATATTCAATGTTTCATTCAGAAGTACCAGCATACACTTCATTGTAAATAATGTGTTAAAGTTTTCAAGGTGTCTTGTGGTCTCTCAATGCCTAAACAGAACATGAAGATTAACAACATGAAAATACTTGTTAGTCTGACAAGATCTTAATGTGAAATCGAAAAGTCAACTGCCCACAGTCCATATGAGTCATTTTCTGATCAAAGCAACATGAGTTAATCATTACAGTCAGAGATATGAATAAAGAGTCAACACATTGGATGAATAGATGCACTTACCTTAAGAAAAAGTGCAGCACTGAACAAGAAGAAAGGGCTTCAGCAAATGACCTTTTTTCGCAGTATAGGGATCATAACATGCTTATGGATCTTTGGAGGAAAATATTTTGCTTGTTCAGATCAGTGAATTGCATTCTGGTTGGTTTAAGACTACGTGTCTAAATGGATGCTTAAAGCGGGCGTAACACACAGGGTTTCTGACAATCTCATATTACTCTTAAGTACATATAGAGTAGTTATTGTGTGAAAATAATGGCATCTTTGCTATTTTAGGACCTTCGACTGATGTCACAAACACTGAATAATTCTACATAACAATTAGTACTATTTTTTTTGTTGTGACAGTGGGTGGTTTGATTTTAAGGCCTACTTATGATTTTAATTTTCAGTTTAACCATTCTGCCCTGTGACCCACAGAGAAAGTAACCATGTCCCCTAGAGCAGGTGAGTCTCATTGTGAAGAATTGTTTGTATTATCTGTCTATAGTGGGAAATCATATGGATCCCCATGCTGTATAGCCTATATAAATACAGCAAACAGTTCGAAACAACCACATTACTATGTTAACATATTGATACAGAACTTTTGGCTGACAGTCATGATATCAAAATCAAACATTTTTTATAGCTAGAGGTATCAAAATGATGTGTTACAAATAAGTCGTGTAAGGACACCTTGTCTCATGGGGTTTTCATTGTTATTATCCTATTTAATGCTAACATATTCTCAGGTATTCAGGCATAAGTTTAAGCTGTTTTGAAAGCATAACCATTTTGAAAAGAGCTATAAAAATAAAACTGACTAGATTTTGAAATACACTTCAATAGATTTTAATTTGTTGTTTGACTGCATGTTTAATAACGCAGGAATAAATAATCAGGCTTGTGTATGTTATTGTACACGTATATTGTGTTTGGCTGTAAATGTGATAAATGCATTATAGGTTATATTATACCACATAAACATGCTCTGAGACTCTCTATATCCTCCAGGCCCTACAGTAGACCCAGATGCTGATTTTGTCTATGGTAAGACATAGCCACACTTTACCTGAACAATTCATTAATATTGGAGATGTATGTGTTGAGTTAAAGATTCCTTGATTCACAGACTACGAGACTCTTCGCATTGGTGGTCTGGTCTTTGCTGGGGTAATCGTGCTAATGTCAATCTTTCTTCTGGCAGGTGTGTGTCTAAACAGAGTGTGTTTGTTTGTGTAGTATAAGTCAAAGCAAATCACTGATGCGTAATGTATGTCTTGTAGGTAACAGCCTGCGTCGGTGCGGTAAACCTAAGGTTTGTACCCTTAACGTCCAGTGACATCTAGTGGTCAAAATATATCTTAAAACATAGAGACTCGAAATAGCACACTAATACAGTAGGCTAATGTTTACAGTTTGCACTCATCATGTCTTTGAAAAGTGCCCACAATAGAACCCTTAAATGTTTCTGTTTGTCTTAGGGAAAGCCAAGGGATGAAGAAAACTGATGGTACACATCTGTTGGATGACATGGAAATGTGAACATCCATTGAATTTAGAAAAGAATATAAGCTGCCTATTATATTAAACCTTCAACCATTCCTCTTCACTACGGACAAAACTTTTGTGAATGTTTTTCATTTTTAAAATGTTTAGGATGGATAATGTCATCATTAAATTGTAGTTTTAAAGTTTTGTTGTCAGACGTTTTTAAACTTTCGTGTTATTTCATTCAATAGAAAGTATTCTCAAACTTTTTTTATTTACAATAATAATAATTCAAAACCATCTAAATGTGAAAGAAAAACGAAGTGCATTTCCTATCTTAATCACTAGAGGGAAGCAAACCACAACTATTACTATAAAACCTTTAAATTCCCTTCAAAAGCTTTGCTGAGAAGCTGAAAAGATTAATGGGCAGTCTTCATTTGAGATGAATATAGAGCTTAGACCAAATGTGAAGATTGTTTCTTTAGTCATGCTACATGTTACAATCATGCATGTAGGCGAACAGGTATATCCCTATATAGAACTTCAGTTAAAGTTTCTACGCATAAAAGGGCTGGAAATTAGGTCCATAAAGAATGGTTTCCTCGATTCCAAGGTGTCCTGTCTTACCAATGAGCTCCATATGTGCGTTAAGAGAGTTGCAAGAATATAAGGCACAGTCACAACATAAGTACTTGGACTGTTAAAAACTGTTAAAGCTGGACAGAACTCTTTCAACACATGTCTGCAATAGGCCTGCTTTCATTTAACTTTACATGAGAAGTTGAGCAAAGAGCAATAGCAAAAACGTGTGTAAGTGACTCTAAAGGTGTAATAAATGTAAAACGTGATCGCTTATAAAATTGTATTGCATTCAAAATGTGTACCTGAAGTAAAACGGGGAATTGAGCAGGAAGCGAAAACTGCATCTAGGAATCGGAATCAACACCACAAAAAACAGAATTTTACAGCCCTAATAAAAACTAAAGTTTCCACTAACTTTCTTTTATATGGTGTTTTGCTTCAGTAGAGTTCCACGAAGCACCATACGGTTTGTTTGATTTGAGCAAACAAGTTTTACACATCTCCATATTTATTAATCCTGGAACTATAATTTACTAAAATATAGACTACAGATTAACTAAGAGGCTAAATGGTCCTCGTCGATGCATGTCTGCTTTTGTGCATACATGTGCAAAAAATCTGCCTTGACCAAGTTTCCACCTGCTTTTTCCATATGGGATGGTTTACATCATCCTCTGAGCAAGAAAAAATGGATAAGCAAGAGTTATATAAAAGAATAAAGAAAAGTTTAAGAATTAACCAAAAATATTCATGAGAATTGTAAGCCATTTTGTAGTTAAATATATGTATACATTTCACAAAAGTTTAAATATGTAAACAATAAATGTTATCAGATTGCAGAACGTATTGGAAAAATAGTGATATCACTGTTTATTTAATAGTTGTTCATTTTTCAACTTCTTAAGCCATGCTGGCCCGGTTTCACAGACAGGGTTTAATTTAAACCTGGACTAACCCGAAGTTAAATTATGATATTAAAGCAATTTTTATAAAATGATGTCCTTGTCAAAAACCTTACTCCTGTGCATCTTTAGACAAACCAACGTCACTGACATACTTAAATATGTTTTAAGGGTTATTTTCAGTTATGACTGCTCAAACATTAATTTTAGTCCGAGATTTGCCTTAAACCTTGTCTGTGAAACCAGGCAACTGTCTGTAAATGAGAGCGTGTTTGCGTCAGTATATTTAGAGCCTTCCATTATTCATGAGAAGTTGTGGCGTCATAATGGCGCAAGCAAACATCGCAGAGGATTCAGACAGTCATGGAGGTGGAAACTCAAAACATTGCGGTAAGTTTAAAATCCCTCAGAAGAATGAGTCTCCACAGTCTGAATCAGCACAGTAGCACGTGTTAAATTTCCTGCTCGTTGTTTATTTAGTGCTCCAAACTTAAACAGCACCATATAGGAGCGATTGGTCAATTGGACGCTTTCTTCAAAGTAAATGCATGTGTGTAAATAATGTGATCTAGGCTATACAGTGCGTCTGGATATGAACACAATAATTAAAAATATGACTCTTATAAACGTCCCATCCAACAATGTTTGTAACAAAATATGAAGTAGGCCTACTTACTCATGTTTGAGAAACATTTTGACGTGACTTCCACTCCAGTCCAGGGGGTTTTTCTTCTTCTTTTGGTTATGGCGGGTTGCGAACCGGCCAGGGTGCTTTCTGTAATCACACAAATATAATGTTGTTTCTGTGTCTGCTTGCTAAAAGTAACTACGTGTCTTATCTCACTGAACTCTTTTACGTGACATACTGCAGTTTATCAACAACTCCAAGTTAGTTTGGCTGTGGGCAGTAGAATATAAATAAAGCAAGAACTGGACCTGAGCCAGCGCTCATGAAGTTTGAGATATTGTTCTACAAGATGACAAAGAGCATTAATCACTGCTCCAGGCTTTAGCTTAATTATGCTTGAATAAATAAGTCATTAAAGGCAGGGACAGGGCCTGTCAGATGAGCTGCTGAGCTGAAGTTCTCTGCCAGGGACTGTGTGTCCTGCTCATTTCATCTTCATTTTGCATTAAGGTGCAAGAGAATTGCTCTTCCTCTGTTGCCTTGACAGACTGAATGAACTTTAGGTTTACTTTAAGAATGAGTTTTAAATAAATGTTAATAAAATGAATAGGTTATGCTTATTATTATAATATGAAAGCATGTTGTTATAACGACGATGTGGAGACTTGTTCATAAAGTTTATTTAATAATTGTGACTTGTATTAACAGTAAGCCTTCCTTATAAATGCCAATGAAAATTAATAAAGATATATCTTTAAAGAATCATCTTTACAGGCCACATATGCTTTCACATATGCATTCAGCATCCCTAAACTTTAAATGCGATACAGTGTGTGATAAAATCACAATGACCTTGCAGTGTAATGTGTAAACAGAAGCTTGCTTACAGGTGCATTTAATGGTGAGAGGGTCAGTACGTATAGGTTCCCACACGTGGAGGAGTGTTTAGGGTATAAATGTGGGTATACATGATTGCACTGGGTCTTATTGCTGTTGGTCAGCATTTTAACACCCCTTTTTAGCGCTAAGGACTTACTGGTTTAACTTGTTGAGAAAATAAATCTGCTTGTTTGACATTGTTAATTTGGAGGGGGTTGAGTGTAGCGTGGGACTAGAGATACAATCTAGACTATTGGGCTTGGATGGAAACTTCGAAAAGTCCCTTAGAAAAGTCCAGACAGCACTCACACTTTACTGGAGCTCTCATGGCTAACCTGAGTGGTTTTGTGGTTTAAAGTTGCCTAAGTGCCTTCTTGGAAAGGAGGCAAGAGATTTGTAATGAAACCAATCATAATGTGTTTTTTTTTTGTGACTATATATATAAACTTGAATATCTTTTCGATATTTGATTTCACAATCCTGGCAAATTCATTGATTATGTCATCATCAAAGGCCATGTTGTATTAATCTTGTACCCTGTGCAGTGGCAAGAATTAGTATGTGAACCTTTTGGATTTTCATGGTTTTGAATGATCTGGTTAACCCCCCTTTGCCAGCAATAACCTCAACCAGGCACTTCCTGTATTGGGTTGAGGTCTGGGCTCTGACTTGGCCACTCCAAAAGGCGGATTTTTTTTCTGAAGCCATTCTGTTGTGGAGTTTTGGATCGTTGTCCTGTTGCATCACCCACCTTCTACACAGTTTCAGCTGACGTACAGACATTCTCACATTATCCTGAAGAATTGTCTGATATACTTGTGGATTCATCTTTATCTCAGTGATTCCAAACTGGCCAGGCCGTGATGCAGCAACGCAGACCCAAATCATGAAGTTTCCACAACCATACTTTACAGTTGGGATGATGTTTTCATGATGAAATGCCGTGCCCTTTCTATGCCAGATGTAGTGCTGTGTGTTTTTTCCAAAAAGTTCAATCTTAGTTTCATCAACCCACAAAACATTTTGCCAATACCGCTGTGGAGTGTCAATGTGCCCTTTTGCAAACTTCAGGCGTGCAGCAATGTTCTTTTTAGTAAGCAGTGGCTTTCTTCGTGGTGTCCTGCCATGGATACCCTGCTTGTTCAGTGTTTTACGTATTGTAGACTCATGGACAGATGTTAGCAGGTTCCAATGATGCCGTCAAATCTTTGGCTGTCAATCGTGGGTTGTTTCTTTACCTCATTGATGAGTGTCTCAAAGTGTCTCCATTTGTAGTAGACTGGTGATTTTCTAAAGTCATTGAAATAACATTGTAATCCTTGCCAGCTATATGTAAATCAACAATTCTTGTTCGGAGGTCCTCTGAAATCTCTTTTAGGTGAGGCATGGCTCGCATAAGCGTGTTCTTCTCGTTCAGAGCAAACTCCATAAGTTTGAGAGGTTTTTATCAGTCAAAGTAGCTGTAGTCCACAACTCTAATCTTATGATCTCAGAGAGACTACAGGTGTGCTAAAACCTGACTCCAATTAGCTTTTTTGAGGCCATTAACTCAAGGGTTCAAATACTTTTTCCACAAGCACTATGAGTTGTTTTTGTTGTTGTTATCAATAAAGACATGAAAGATAATAAAAATGTTGCGTTATTATATTAGACACATTTTATTTGTCAATACCCTTGACTTAGATGAAGATCAGATCACATTTTATGACAAATTTATTGAGAAAACCATGAAATTCCAAAAAGGTTCACATACTTTTTCTTGCCACTGTAAATATGATTTCTTCCCCAAGCAGTCTGTTTAAAAAAAGTTGCTGCGGTTTGGGGCAGTCAGGTGCAGTCACGCTAGACTTTGAGGGTGTGAAATTGCTTATATTTAACATTTTTTCCTTCTTTATTGTGCCAGGGACTCAACCTGTGACATTTCCATTGTCTTATAGTCATACACTGTATACAGTATCTTGTCATCATACGAATTTGCAGTTCCTACCCAAGCTCCAGTTTGCATTTCCAGAGTCCCGCCAGGGTATGGGATGGGAATCTCTGTGTAGACAGCAAATCTATTTGGTTTCATTTAACAGGTTTTCCTTTCAGTGTCTGAAGGATTCAATCTGATCCAATTCACAATGAAAATCAATTGAAAAATATATTGAACAACTCAATTTGAAGGACTTTACCTGTCCTAATGTGTTGTCTTACAAAAGTGTTCTGACAGAAAATAAATAACACCTGAAGTGTTTTTATTATGATTATAAGTGTTGAACAGAAAGGGGAAAATATCGACACACTATACTAAATTCTAAAACTTTAAATTCTGAATTAGCTTTTGTTCTGTATCATTATAAACTGAACTTGTTAGAGGTTACTGTCAATAATTAACAATGTTGAAAACATTTACACTAATATCCTTCAGGTCATGTGAACAAAAATATCATTCAAGTAGTGGGAACCTAGATTTTAACAATTATAGTTTACCATTATTTGCATTGAATTGAATTCATTCATTTTGAGGAGCGTGAGATGTGCCCTTTAAGTATTTTTTTTTTATATTTATATAAAGTTGTATATATTATTGTATTGAATTGCAATAGTGAATGAAATGCAGAAGTTTAGAGTGACTGGATTTGTGTGAAATTAGATTACAGTTTCTAGTATTGTGCTCAGTATGCATCAGACCGTCATTCAACTGCCTTTGGTTTTCAGGTGTGTCATTTAAGGCTAGACTAATACTAGGATTTCATCCCCATTGAACTGCTCAGAAAATCTTTAAAAAAATCTTTTTGTAATCTGCATAGTATTTTGTAAAAAAGTCTTAACACTATCTGCCTTATAAATCTTCCCACTAGATGTCAGTAAATATTCTAATCCATTCAAATGTGCTGCATATTTTTACCACACACAGCCTCTTGCATACACACCCATCTCCACTGATAAAATACCCATTTTAAGCTCATCATCTTGAGTGACCACATTTTGTAAAGAGAACACTTGCATTAACTTGATTTATAAAAGATAAACGGTCACACTGGATCCTGTGTGGGAAAAGATGACAAATAAGCACTTATTCCTAATAAACTACGAGATTTATGAAAGAATTGTGCTGTTTTTCGCATAAAAATATTTTGATCATTGGTAGTCTAGTATTTTTACCCACTGATGTCCCTCGTGTGTCAGTGAACATAACTTCCTGTTAACCTTTCAGGACCTCCAATGGTTGTCCTGTAATTTTGTGTATTTTTATTTATGACATAAATTCAACAGAAATTCAACATGGCTGACGAAAGTGATGGTGCACCAAATACTAAAGAATATTTATAGTCTGCTTCTATGCAATGGACAGATTTCTCTCTCTTGTCTCAAAATGTCCCCAAAACATACAGATTTTTTTTGACAGTCTGTTACAAATGTTTATAAGATCAGGCAGAAAAATGCTTGTCATGTCTAGCATTTTACAGATGACAAATCTACAAACCCAAATTCAATACTTCGCACTTCCGACTTGGCGAGAGATTCTTGCAAGACGAACGCAGGAAAAACAGAAAGATCAGGAGATGTAAGATTTGCAAAGTGCAACAACCAACCCCCCATCTCTCTCTCTCTCTCTTTCTCTCTCACCCTCTCTCTCTCTCTCTCTCTCTCTCTCATTATCCTTCCCTACTCATTTGAATAAATTAACACCTCCCTTACGTCTCGCTTCGCCACCTTCCTCTTTCCCCCATTTCTCCCCCCTCAACAAGCTATGAGGAGAGAGAGAAAGCTCCAGAAATATCCTCTTGTTTCTACACGCTCTCATTCACTTACACCCTCATATTCATCCACGCAATCCCACCCATTCTCTGATACACCGAATTCATCCCGAAAACTCGGGTTCAGCAGTCTGTCTAGTCATGGCTAACACAACAACAAACCCCCTCCTTGCCTTCGAAAATCATAAATCACTATGTACGGCACTCAGTCGCGTTTTCTCGCACAGACTGGCACGTACCAACACGCAGGCGCAGTGGCACGGGTCCCTCCCTCAGCTGACTAGCTTGGTGCAGCTCACTGACTCATTTGACTAATGCTGGCAAGCGTAACATGGCGTACCATTCTGTATCGGCTGGCTAATTGCCGCCAGTGCGGCTGTAGCGAAACCATGCGCCGCAGTGCTCAACCAAAGCAGCTCGCCATCTGGGCCTCCTCTTCGGTCGCCATTTTGGATCCACGTGGCGCTGCTTTGCACCAAGAGCTCTGATAGGCAAACAGACTGCAGAGGGAGATGTGAGGCGCGTCAGTCACCATTATGGAAAGCAGCCAACTTTTTTGGGCGCGCTCCCTTTACCTGCACGCAGTTGGGGCGGGTAGGCACCACCCTTGCCCCCTCCACTCTCGGTGACCTTGCAGGGGTTCAAAAGGGGTGGGCTCTCCACATTAATACCAGATACATTAGTGGTAATATGATTCAACCATGTAGCCGTGGCCTCAGGGAGATTCTGATTGTCTCCGTATTAGCATTACCATTCTCATTAGCCCACCCGTTTCAGTCTTCTCTATCGCTCGCTCTCTCTCCTTCCTTCTCTTCATTTGATTTCTCTGTCTCGCTCTCTGCCTTTCTCCAGGCAACAGATGAAAAGAGAGTGATGCAGATGATTTGGATTAGCAATGATTTCAACAGTGGCTGCCTGCCTGCAAGTCAACGGTCACTTCCTCTCCGATGCACATTTAGCAGCTGAAATCTACGAAGAATGTGTATCTAGTTTCAGTTTGGTGCTTTCTTAGTGGCCACGTATGTGCAAGTACAAGCAAAGAACGTGTGTATCTCTGGAAGTGTGTGGGAGGGTACGGGACTGTTATATCTTCTATATTTCCACTTGTTACATAACTGAAGAGAGAGGAGAGGTATAGAGGGGTCTCTGTAGGAAACCAAGAGTCAGAGCCACTCAGCTGCTCTCCTCCTTGAATCTTTCCACACAAAACGCTCTGGGAAAAGAAGTGAAAGCAGAGCGGTAAACTGGTATACACACCAGAATTTCAGAAGTAGAGTTGGATGGCTTGAAAGGTCTATTGGTCTATATACAGAATATGTGCAAATATACTAGTTTGGGTATATGTCATCAAGGCATATGCAAAGACAGTTCTTTGGAACTGTGGAGGGTAATTTGCATTTCCATCTTTTATGCAAAACATTTAAAAATGTAAATTTTCTTTTAAAGAAGTTTTTGGCCCCAAAACTAGACTAGTGCCACGATATGTACAGTCTGTGAATATTAGGCATTCCATTATTTTATGTAGTTGGAGAATAACTAGATAATTCATATTTTATTTTTAATTGTCTTGTCTGCTTAATCTCATGGCAAGAGGAAAGCTTCTGCCATTAGAATATTGCTTTATTAAGTATTATTGGATGAACTGACATGAGATGAACCGTACCGCCGACTTGCCCAGAATGGCTCGGGACTCCATCGCTGTCAGAATGCATGCAGCACTACATGTCAGTTTGATGGATATTTATATTGGTTGATTCTGTGACAGGGCTGCGCATAGCCTATAATCAATGACAGTACGGCACGTGTTATAGTTCAATGATTACCCGAAGAGGACGTGTGGGTGTGATTTAAGCAGAAACCATCCAAACACTGTAACCACTGGTAGCAGACTATCTGTTTCTACACATTATTGTTTCTTATGTTACTCCAGGAGGTAACATCATTGCCACACTGTAATTTTAAACTTCAAACCCTAGCATTGTTAAATATCATTGTCAAAACAATCCATGGAAATCCAACAGCCTTCTTTTTTCCTGTTGAAGCTGTAAGTGTTTGACATACCCAAAAACTAAAACATCTATCTGATTATTGTTGTTTTGTTTAAGATAATTTGTTGTATTTGTTTACATGTATGTGAATACCATTAAAAATTTCTCCGTCTAGAAAAATCTGACCATATAAAGGATTATTTTCCTGGGCTTGAATAATGACGATAATGCCGGGGTGGTCTGTGAGCATTATCCGCCACTCGAGACAATAGTGATACATGATACGCCCCTCGCCTGTCATTCCTCTCATTTTGAGCGCGGAACAATGCCGGGGAGTTTGGCATTGCTCGTTGAGTCTGTAAAGCGCACGGCACGCGTTAATTTCACTCGTGCGCATACGTTTATGTTTAGAAGAATGGTGACAAGGTCTTGTGCACTCGCGCGTCACTCAATAAGAAGTGACTGGAACTCCTAAATTTTACGCACAACGGAATAGCACTTAAAATTACGCTTCGGTGCATCAAAACAGGCGTAGAGTAGAAGCCAAACAGATGTGTATCCGTAAACGTTACGCACGTTGAATTGGCAATAGGTGATCCACCGTATTTGTAAAAGAGTAGCCATTCAGTTCCCAGGTGCGCCATGGTTACATTGAGTGTCAAAGAATGCCCCAGCTGTCTCCAACCACGTGGACCGCTCACAACAACAACAACAACATGTTAAGTCCTGTCCTCTCAGATGCAGCCAACCCCCCCCCCCCCCCACCAACAAAACTCCGCGCGCCGTCCTCACCGCGTCTCTCCGTGGCCCCGCACCGCGCTGCTGTGCAGCACCTCTCCATCGCGTCGCAACATTAGACTACCGAAGGAGGGGCCGTTCGGATGACGGTCCCGCGGAGGGGAGGGTACGAGAGGCGGGTCCAAAGCTTTCCGCGCTTCTCGGCGCTGGCGAGTCCGGGACTAGGGCTGGAGAGATCGCCGGGGAGCATCGTCACCACTCCTGCACGGAGCCTCGCCTGGCCGAATACTGCACAGTGCACACGTCGGGATTGCAAAACATTCCTGAGAAATATACCTGCTATTTATGGCATGTGGCTGGTAACTTTACTCCTGCTGTATTCTTTTCAAGAAGGTATGTAGTCTGTTTATTTATTGCTGCCTTTTATCTTATGCTAAAACACGCTCAGTTTATTTAATTTGAGTTTAGTTTTTGGTGAAAATTGCCTCAATTTGCTTGGCTTTCATCAACATTATCAGCGTTTCAAGTTTAACGGAGCGCAATCCTGCGTTTTATTTGTTCTCAAAAATTGCGTTCAGATATCAGTAAGTTTCTTTCTGTGGTAAACTAATAAAACTTAGTTCAAAAGGTTATTTAGTTGTCTAAAAATCGGAAAGTAATTTGTTTAGTCGCTGATTAACGACGAACAGAAGCTTATGAAGCTGTGTACGATCTGCATGTTCCCGTGCGCAAAGATGGGGGAGATAGCATGATTTGTATGCGAGATATGAATATGCCGCTGAGATATGAATATCTAGAACGGGCAGATTTTTGTATCGGTCACATGCATTTGGGAAACACTTTTGGCCCTCAGTATGATGCTTGATAGTGACAAAAGTATAGTTGGTCAGTTAAGTGTGAATTTGTTTGCTCTGGTGTACATAGACGTTGCGAAGTATTTTGGGGCTGGAAAAAAAGGACGTAATTTTCTGCCTGTCTGTCGTTGGGGATTTGAATTTGTCTGTTCATTGGTTATACTAATATCCTGTTGTAACTGTTTCCATGCCCTCAGGAATAATAATAATTTGTAGTTTGTAATAAAAGTACATGTTTCCGCGCTACAGCATCAAATTATCTGCATAGACCCTGTGAAAAAAATAATGCCTCATGCAGCCTCATTTCCAATTAGCGCTGGTGCAATTAGTGATCCTCCATTTTCTATGACAACATAATCCTGGTTTGTCTGTGCTGATGGTGGGTTTGATAAGGAAAATCTGCATTTGTGTAAATTAAAACGAAGGATGTGGTTTATTAAAACTGTTTTTGGTTGCTTATTTACCCATTTATTTATTGTACGCATCAATTGCTGTCATGATGTTTGCTCAACAATTTTTGTTTTTGACACCCTCACCTCGCATACTCACCACCCACCCCACTTCCCTTTCCCCCACCCGTCAGGCTTCGAGATATGCATTCAGTTTTCGCTCATATTTTTCCGACATGATCTTACAATAGATGTCTGGCTGAAACCACTTTTCCGCCCCCAATGTGCCTGTTTTCAAGTGTTAGTTATTTTTATGAAATTGCTTTATGCCATTCTTTTTAATTGATTCAGTAATAGTTAAATTAAAACAATTACATGGCTTTACAGCGTTGAGTTTTATAAGCTTTAGATTTTAAGAAGCACCACCCATGTTGAGTGTTTTATTTTCTACGTATTTAAATTACAATGTCATTTCCGTGGAAACATGCGAATCATTTCTGCCTTTGCTTCTTTTCTCTGTGTTTGTGTAAGAGAAATGTTTATTAATGTATTCGTGTATGTTTGTGTGTGCAGTTGTATGAGGGAAGGAGGGGTGCATTTGGGCGTAAAGTGCGTAAAACGAGATGCTGGGGTCGCAAGCAAACTTATTTTTGCCACCTAGTCATTGTTTAATTCTAGTACTCATACGTTATGCGCTTTCACAAGATTTTTCTTATCATGTATCTTGAGCTCTGATGACATGGTCGATAGGAGATGTAAAACGCACACCAATTATCATACATGCATATGCATTAGGACTGCGTATTTTTCTGAGAGGGCCGCGCCTCCATCTTTTCCACTTTCAAGGAATGTAAAAACATATTTTCTTAAAAAATCTTATTTTCCACATTTTCTGGGATAAATGTGTTTTGTAATTAAAACATGTTTTAGTCTTTTTTTGTCTGGAAATGATCAGCCATTTTATGGAAATTATTATGCGTTGTCGTGACCCGGGCAAGTTATAGCATATTACCCCCTATCTTCCCACCTGAACCCCGGGATGGGGAACGGGAGGGGAACCAGATCCAGTGTAAATTGTCGTCTCGAGGGTCAGGTTGTCTTTTTATGGAAATGAAACTAAATGAAATAAAAAACGCACCAAGGGATGCTGCAGTATACAATGTGGAAATTTCCATTGTTATTTGCATGTAAGGTGTACATTTATTATTATTATTATCAAGGCGAGTTGTTATTGAAATAGCAGCAATAATTATTTATAATTGTCTACATTGGCGTATAATAAATTTGCATGCAGACACACTGGAATATTTCATATTTATTTGAACCCCTGTTTTTGTCAAGATGATGACTGGCTTTCGTTTTACGAATTATCACATTTAATGTTAAGTTATCTCTTTAGCTTTATTTCATGGCATGATATGAAATTCTGTACAAGTTGTTTTCCTGATGCACCATGCAAGCCTGTTTTTACATTTTAGAACATAGTTAATTGTTACAAATAATATTATTTTCGTAAATGCATTTTTTTGACGGGTTTTGCATTTTTCACACAATAATGAATGTAAAAAAAGCAAGCAGGCTGTCTGTGTGGATGAATGTGGACCTGTGTCTGTCCAATATTTATTTTAAGGATCAGCATTCGTCAGGTAGTCAAATTTGTGTGCTGGCTGCGATATTATCCGGTGTGATCCGATTTTTTGAACATTTGGCTAAATTAAAATGTGATTGAAATCGCTTGCCACGTCCAATACATACAAAGCTTTTTAAGGCAGGCATATTAATATCTATTTTTTAATATTTTTTATCAATAAGAATTATATGTAGGCCTATGTGAAACGGTAGCCTATGTGTAATTTTAACCCGAATTAAAATGCCTAAACGAAAAGTATAAACGCATATTTTTCTAAATGCCCACTTTTAGACGACTTCACCTCCAAACTGCTTACAATGTCAAACCTGCTCCTCACACCAAGACACCTCCATCCAATCCGGTCTCCCCCTCATAGAAATATGCAAAATTGGTTTCCTTTCTCTCCCCCCATCCCATCAAATCCCCTGTTCTTCCCAGCTGCGCAATTAGTAGGAGATCTGCCGCATCCCCCACTCCAAAAGTAAATCAGGTCATTGGCCATAAGGACTCCATTTATTTATCTCTCTCTCTCTCTCTCTCTCTCTCACTCAAACAGCATCCGTCTATCTCTCTATTTCGTTATAGTCGTCATAAACACCTGTTTCCCCTTCATTTCTCGGCAGACACACTCTGTGTCCATTATAATAACATGCATCATCTATAAAAATAAATAGAAGGTTAAGTTGCTAAGGATGACAGTCGTATGAGTCACAGTTATAAACACGTCGTGGACGACTTACTCGCAGTAAATGTGTAGGAATTATATGTTCTAGAACTTTTTGTTTACTTAAGGATTAAGTGTCTAGTGATCTGTGCGAGCGTTAAGGGTTGTCCCATCAGTTATATTTTGTTATTTCATGAATGTCTTCATTCGAATAGAACCACAGTGTCGTTTTTCTTTCCTTTTTCCAACAAGCGCGCGGCTCTTTTAAACCAAGCGGCGCACGACTTTTTCCCTTCGCCGTTTAAAAAACACCCCGCCGCTGCACCTGCCATTTTAGCTGAAGTACGGTCAAAATAAAAACCTGCGTGTCGTTCTCTCTCCGCACTCAGCCGGACGACCGCTGTTCTCCGTTCAGCGCGCGTGTGCTGGGGAGTTAAACTCGTAAACAAACACTTCCCGGCTATGGAGCATTTGCTTGACACGCCGACTTGGCGCGACGCATATGTCCCCGTCCATCCATCGGACACCGTGCGCGAAGCTTCCATTCCGATTCCAAGACTTGGGACAATGTACTATTGAATGCTATACTAAGGGACCCTGAACACAGTACAGTGTTATGTTTAAATGTTTAATGGTTAATGGTTACACATGCGCATGGAAGACAGTTGGTTTTTGACAGTTGTTGCGCGCCATGTGCGCGTGTGAGGTTCAAAAGGGATTCAATGCAATGTTAAACTGCTTCTCCCATCAGGACATCCCAGTCCCATCCGGTCTCCAACTCATAAACGATACGATTTTTCTCAGGCGATTGCAGCGTCTCTATCTGAAAACCGTGCATTTTTTTCGTCGCTTCGTACGCGTTAAGTCGTTTTATTAAAAAAATCTCGAAAGTCTCTTTCATTCCTTTGCCCTCCGTCTAGCTCCCTAATGTATCATTTATGACATATCAGTTGATAAATCATGCAGAGGTTGTCTGGCACTGATAGTTACATGCACACAGATCGATCGACAGAGTGGAGTGCTTTCAACAGGTCGTTTTGGACACAACGATTGCTCTGTTGAAAGGAATCACAGAATTGCGTTTTCTCGTGGGTGCTTTTGCAGATTGTGAGTAACACAGGATATTCATTAACCTCTTATACGTTTTTTATGCATGTACAGCGGATTCACATTCTCAACCTCAGATATCTTCCATTTGAAGTCTGAGCAGCTTTCTTTTCCATAAAATAAGCTGTAACAGGAAAATAAGAGGTGTAAAGGTTGCGATGCATTTCATACAAAGACAAGGTCACTGCCTAAACCCTCCATCCTTTTATGTACACTTACAATAGTGATCCATGCATGCATTCTAGTCATACAGTTGGATATCATATAACCTGAAGTAAAGATGCTTACTTTCTTTAGTCTCCAGCTCTCTCCATCTCTTTCTTTTACCTCAAAGCGCTTGCTATACAAATCTGGGAGGTTACATTTGACTGGTTTCCAATCCACTCGAAGTCACTCACGCAAAGCGCTGAACAATCTCAGGAACAGCAGTGGCAGGCAAGATTTGCTCTAATATATCAGAACAAACATACTCTAAACACAAGTGTACATGTGTCCTGCTCAGCCTGACACACAATGAAACACTCACACTTCATTCTCGCTATCATAAACCCATTTATAAATGGATGCGATGGCATTAGATTCAACTGGAAGTTACTCAGCACCTGTAGTATTGATTTTTCCTCGACTGCGCTGTGCATAAGTGACTATTGGTTTGATAAGTGGGGTGTCTGAGGAAAGAACGGCAAAACAAAGAAGGCTTTTCCCGAGAAAATCGGCCTCCCCCGGTCTCTGACATGCTAATTTCATGAGTCACTTTAAAAGGTTAAAGAAAACATTATGACACTAGAAGCTGTTAAAAAATATGCTGCGTTATAGCGCGGCACAGACAGGTTTGACAGCGGAAATGGCCCTTGAACGATCTATGAATATATTAATTGGCAGGCAAATGCATGGTTGAATTGCGTGTTTGTTGAACAGTTGAGTCCCGAAAATATGCGTGTCTGCGTTTAGACATGTTTGTGTAGGTGAGAGAGAGTGATTGAAAGAGAGACAGAGCACATTTTCTTAGCTTGTGTGTGGTTATCTTTGGGGACAGGGTGTGAATATCTATGCCTGTGCATGTGCGAGAGAGTGT
The DNA here is from genome assembly GCF_015846415.1 of Triplophysa dalaica. NCBI lineage: Eukaryota > Metazoa > Chordata > Actinopteri > Cypriniformes > Nemacheilidae > Triplophysa > Triplophysa dalaica. Next base: position 8,465,457 of record NC_079550.1, on the reverse strand, counting down.
GTGTGTCTAAGCAAATGCAGATGAGAGACTAAGACAGCTGCATTATGCATAGCGGTTCACCATTGGCAATCAGCGAGCATATCTGCAACACATATTCTTACGCCATTTTGAAACTTATATATATAGTCTATATATTTGTATGTATGGAATATATGTGCAATCGCGTGTGAATTTTCACAAACTTGAGTGACTGCATAATGGGGAAGCTTTGAAGAGAAAAGATGGCATAAAGCAGCATTTCTCAAAGTGGTGGGGAATTGAGACATGACAAATGGGGAGCAGCAAACGAGAGGAAATTTGGTCATTTTTGTGCCCATCTCTATCATTTCCATTATTTATTGACCATACACTCAAAAAACGATGACACGTTTAATTGTAAGCCTAACTTAAAACAACATCACACTGCGAAGAAAATGTCACGTGGAACCATAGTAGCCTACAAGAATGTTTTCACATCAGAATGTTTATTGAAGCGGAACAAAAACTTGAAAGTGGAGAGGCTGTAGGCGGTAGCGGGAATAAAAGTTAGCAATGGACAAGTTTGTGACATTGAATGAAAAGAAAACTGGAAATTCGGCACCAGCAGACGAAACCAAGACAGACAGTGGACCTAACATTTTTTACCTTTTTAGCTGGGGCGATTGGGGACATCGAAGCCATCTCACAAAGGGACAAGAAATTGGGTTATCCCAATGTCCTCTCTTTATCTCCTCTCCTTAAGACCTCCCTAAATGACTTAAACTGCTCATATAAAGGCCTAAAAACAGATCATTCCCCCCAGAGGGCCATAAACACATGAGGTCCAAATTTAGGACATACAGTAGCGCCTGACCGTTACATGCTTTAATGTTCTGTTCTATGGTTCAGTTTAGTGATTTGTGTCCTTTTCTAAATGGCATGTGCAAAAACAAACAGATATTTATTTATTTATCAGGCGTTCGTTCACATAACCTGTGTTAAACGAACGTAAATTGAAAAAGTGCTAATGAAGTCTTAAGGAATTAACCCTATTTTATTATAGGGTATTTTATTATAAAAAATAATTAATATCACAATTTTATAAAAGTCCTAATTATACGATTTTTGGGTGCTGTATGTAAACCTCATCCGTTGATTTTACCTGTAGCATCATAAGTGCATCAACTGATGCAACTGTATTTCTGTATATACAGCTCTCATTTCCCCCCTCCTTTAACACATTCCCCCGACACATCCAGACAGTGGGGGCGATGTCCCCCGGCCCTGCCTCCTGCCTCCTGTATCCACAACCCCTTACCCAGAACCCCATTGTGAGATTATACATATTGCAATCTTTCTTATGGGGGTTTATGCTTTAGGCTATAATCTGCAGAGGCAAAGGATGGGGGTGGGTGGGCCGTTGGATTGACCAGCTGACCTGATTTTCATCCCATTCCAATACGACTATCACCATATTTTCCATAAGTCTGCACGTTTGTTTATAAATATTGAAACGTTGCTTTGTTATGTAGGGTTTCCATTTTTTTTGGCGTCAGGAATAGGGCAGAGTTTGTTTATATTCATGAATGTCCAGTAATAAGAGAGACATTTTTAAACCTTTGAATGGAACTGTTACAAGTAAATAGATGCTGTCGTTCTTTATTTGCCCTCATGTAGTTTAAAACTTGTATGAGACTCTTTTTTTTCAATGGAACACAAAATAAGATATTTGGAGAAATGTCTTTAGTGGTTTTGTGTCCATACGATGAAAGTCAATGGAGGTTGGTGGTTACCTACACTCTTCAAAATACTCTTCGTTTGTGTTCCGCAGAAGAAAGTTGTAAGGGTGAATATATCTTTTTTGGATAAACTTTTCCTTTAAATCACATTTGAGAAAGGATTGGAGCTGTCCAGTGCTGAAATGTGTTTCGGGGACATTTTGGTAACTGTCCGTGGTGCTGAAATGGTCTCTAGGAATTGTATTCGACACAGATCAGATACCAGGATAGGCTGCACTCTGCACTCATCTCAAATAACCAGGGACTGCTCCTATTTTGAGCGTGGCAGGGATCTCTGCTGTTTAACTCTAAAGCTGAATCCCAGAGGTTTGTGTCTTTAGGGTCATTACAGTTTATAAGGTCAAGCTGTAAACCCCAGCTTTTTCAATACACCTCTGCTTTGGGATCAGACCCCCCACCACCTCACAGCTCAGACCATGTACTAATATAATCCAGCATGTGTCCTTTCACCCAAAGCGTGACGTTTCAATAAGAGCCTTTTTTTATTTTTCTTCCTTCCTCTGGAACCTGTGACCTTAGTTCTTTTAAACTACCAAGGAAACACATACCACATAATTTACCCCCTGCTTACTCTGAACCTGGTTCTGTCTGGACTCAACCCCTCTGGCTTGCTCCCACCTACTATAATCTGCCCACCCCACAGGGCAGAGCAAGAGGGAAGGTAACAGAGGCCCTCCACCGTGCTGCGATTATCAGACCGGGAAGGTTCTGTGTGTGTTAAATGTGAAAGGAGATTATATGGATTTAACTCTCTGCGTCTGGCGTACAAATTCCAATCACATAACATATCCCTTCATGTTCTATGGGAATATAAAAAGAGAGAGAGAAACAGAGAGCGAGAGACTGATGGAGAGAGAGTTCCAACCCCCTCTTACCCAGTAAAGGCTTTAACTCTAATCTCAGCCTTTCAATTCACATTATCATTTTTGTTCATGTTTTTCATTCTATTTATGTTTGCATGTAAGGTTTTTTGTTTTAAAGAAATCTCTATTGTATTAGTTCATCAAATAAGGTTTTGAGAACAGTACATAAATGTACCATTAGTTAAAAAAAGTATGAATAACATAATTTTGTAATTATTAATGAATTGTCAGGTTATAATGAATTATTTATTTATTTATTTATTATTATTAACAACAACAATAATAATAATAATAATAATAACTTATTATTATTATTTATACATGATCATTTCTTATTTATTTGTTGAGATGTTCCTGTGTGCAGACATAATAGTGTGAATTCCTAAAACGAATAGTTATTGATCATTCTAAATTACATAATAATATATCTAATACCTTTGTGAAAAAAGCATTGTGAAAAAAATACAAATGTCCCTTATCAGTGGAAGGTCTTATAGTTAACGTATCCATAGTACCCCGCTGACTTTAATGCCATGATAGCATGTCACCATTATTCTTTCAAACACAATGCGAATCACAAAAATGGAGCTTAATCCAAGCATTGTTGACATAAACCTGGTGGGGGGCATTAATTAAATGTAATTGCCTAAAGAAAATTCTCTAGCTTTGGGCTTGTGTCTCCCTTGGCTTGGAGCCAGAGCTGAGCTAAGCAATTCTCTGAATACAAAAAGATACAGAGTTATCCCACCATAACCGTGTAATCCGTAACAGAGCCTGCAGATAATAGAGACGACAGAATGCTAAATCGCTAAAGCGCTGCCTTTGAAGGACATCATTAGCTACGCTGCTAAATTAGCATGCATGTTAATTTACGTAAAGCTCCTTTTTTCGGTTCCCTCCCTCTTTTCGCACGTCTCGTGTTTGGAAATACACCAGGAGCAAATGTTTGTATCATCCACAATAGCTGTCAGAGAGGTTTGTAGATATGTAGCGGGGGATCTATGACCTATTTATTCTCCTATCAGATGGCAATGTTTAGTACGCTCGCGCCGCACACATATTAGATTAGTGATTTCATTTAGTGCCTCCACTACAACTGCGCTGTTACCTTTGTTGTTTAGGGTAAAGTTGGATCAGCAAGTCTCTTCGGTGAGGAATATTCTGCCAAGAGCGTAAATACTGGAGATGTATGGATAATTAAGATCCACTTTTCTTCCGGACCAAGTTATGTCAGCATTATTTTGAAAGCTGTGCTGAGGCCTGCATCTTGGTTCCTTCTGTGTCATTTTTTTATTAAATGGATTCCTTTTGATTGGAAACTTCAGTCTTCTTGGTTTTTTAAAGCATGTTTTAGGATTTGAAAGTGTAATTTTATTTCCCACTTAGTAGCTATTAGGTTGACTTATCTTAGCTTTCCATGTAGGGTGCGCACTGTAAGGACAATGACAAAGCATTTTGGCAAATTACTAATCAGATAAAGGACGATTTCTGGTTACATCATCTTTGTGATGCTATGATTGATTTCAAAATTTAACCTGTGCTATGCTGACCCGATGAGAATGTCATTTTGGTAATCCAATCAGAGAAGAGGCAGGCCATGCGCTTTACTTGACATACACCAACCCGGTCTTATTGCTCATTTTCATCATTTCTCAGTTATGTTTCATATTAATATTAACTTTGTCTGAGATGTTTCTTTTCCTCATTAATACAAATTACAATACAAATAGACCTAGTAAACAGTGACAGTCCTACAAAACAAAATGATCCAAGCTGTCAACAATTTTTAAGAATTTTATGTTTTCAATTTGAGAATAGGCTGCACAATATATTGAAATGATAGAAATATTGTGAATGTGTATATGTCAATATGCCTACCGTATGGTTTGCAGTTATTGAATTATTAAAAAAAAAAGTTATGAGTATTCAAAGTTTTAAGTCGATGCAGATACAAGACGGACTGTGTCTGAAGTGTAGAAGATGACCAATAGTGAGAAATAATGTGAAACATGTATGTTGATTATATCATGTAGTTTAATATGGTTTACATTCATTTAAAACTAAACTAATGAACTAAGCGTAAATTATTATTAACTTCAATAACTTAAATGAATGATATCACATATTGTATATCGCATGATCAGATTATCGTACCTATTTGATGAATGGTAGACATCTCACCTGAACTTCTAAAAGAGACTTTTGTGAAATTACTTGCATGTTTTTTGTCAGAATAAAAATCGAAGCAGTTAACTTGCCTTAATGACAGAGGCTTCCCCTTTTACCCGTGCAGATGTTGATTTGAGTAACAAACCGAGACTATGTGACTGACCATGTCGTCTCTCTTCCAGTGCACAGCGAGGATGTGGTCTCGACGCGGCTGTACTTTGTGAATGCTTCCCTGCAGAGAGTGACCTTCTCCAGCTCAGTGGGGGTGTCCCTGCCCTGTCCTGCGGGTGGCGCCCCCCATGCCGTCCTCCGTTGGTACCTGGCCACCGGCGACGACATCTACGACGTGCCACACATCCGTCACGTTCACGCTAACGGCACGCTGCAGCTCTACCCCTTCTCCCCCTCCGCCTTCAACAGCTTCATTCATGACAATGACTACTTCTGCACTGCTGAGAACCAGGCCGGGAAGATCCGCAGCCCCAGCATCCATGTCAAAGCAGGTTAGACCCTCCATCCACGCATCTAACCCTGCATCCATGCATCTACCTGTCCGTCTATCTGTCTGTGGTGCAGTGGGTGAACTCGGTTTGGAACCCTTGGTTTGGTAAATTATGTACAAACACAACTGTTGGGTTTAAATTATCCTACACTCGAGGAAAATCACTGGTTATTTTCAACCAATGGCTGGGTCGAAATGAACAAACCTAACTGTTGATTTGCAAATAAATTTATTGCTGCAAAAAAATCCTACGAAGCATTTTTGTCTAATCTACAAAAAATCTCCAGCAATATACATTGACTTGATAAGGAATGTGACCTAAGATATTGCGTGCAAACTTAATTAATTTACCCCAGCTGTTGGGTTCCTGTGTTGACCCTATTGTGAGTTGGAAATAATTATTTTATATTATTAATATAAAATAATTATTTAATATATTTTTTAGGGACTATCCTGTGTTGTTTTAACCCAAAATGCTGGGTTGTTCCAACCCATCGTTGAGTCAAATATGGATATTTTCTATTTATTTAAAACCAAAGGTTGGGTTTATCCAAATTTTACCCATCAACGACTTTAAACAACCCAACATTTTTAGAGTGTTGTTATTATGACATAAGAGTGGCATTATGCAAGGCAGTCGAAACTGCAAAAACCATGTATTCAAACCATGTATGATTTTGTCACTTCTAATATTGTTTACCAGTTTGATGTTCAATATTAATATTCATGAAAATCATGAATATATTAGTTACATAAGGATCGGTGGAGAAATTTAGTATCGGTGCATCTCTTCTGAAATCTTGTATCTCCAAATTTTCAGGAAACTGAAAAAGACATTGTAATTATGAAATAATTGCATAGTGTGTTATCAAACTTAACAAGCACTTTTTAAAGGGATTATATGGCGCGAATATGTGTTTTTCTGTGTCTTTGGTGTGTTATGAAGTTGCCCATGTGTGTATTAGACACGTAAAATTGCATTCTATCTAAAAGCATATGATCACCCAGACCTGCTTGAAACGCCTCGTGTAACCACACCCCAACAAATCTACGTCAGTTCAAGGTATGATTTGACTAAGACCACCCAAATGTATACGAAAGTAAGGTGAGCGTCGCTGTCAGTACAATTGCTTTTGAACCTTTTGTTCAAATCTGGTATTACATTTCCGTCACACGCTTGAAGTATTCGACCAATCACTACGCACTGGTTAACTAGCCAATAATAGCACACCTCGCTTTTCAGAGCGGTGAGCTTTGTAAAAATCCACGCGTTTCAGTGAGGCGGAGTAAAGAGGAGATATAAACATGCAAGGTATGTGGAAAATACAGTGTTTTTTTACTTGAAATTGTGTATATACATTACATTACATGTAAAACAAACGATAATATTTGTTTTAGCCGTGTCACATGACCCCTTTAAAACTTTTATTGTTAGATATTTGCAAATCCCTGTGACAAACATACAGTAAAGGGTGTGTAATAAAAATGAAAAGAATCATAAAATAGGAAGATACAAGGTTTCAGGAGGACAGAAGCGTTATATTATTTTGCATTTATGCATTTGACAACATTCGGTGCATTCAACCTTTGCATTTTATCATAAGTCCATTTCATGGGAAACAAACACATGACCTTGGCATCACTAACTCCATGCTTGAACAGTTAAAAAACAGCAAAGCTCCTTTTAGCTCTTTGCTTTGCGTCAGCATCTCATACCAAACCATATTGCTCTGTGAAAAGAGCAGAGTCAACGTAAGCACGGTGGCACATGGGCGGCACGTAACGTTTCAGGTGGAACAAGAGTGCTCGGCTTAACATCTGCAGTAACAGCAGAAGTAGTGGTTGCCATATTGCTAACCTAAATACGAATGTAAGTGCCAAATGGATGTCCCAGTGGCCTCCCTGTTGACCTGGCTACTTTAAAAAGCAACGCACAGACGGGCATACGCCGCCACAGACAGTTGGCTGACTGACCCTCCCACTCGGTGCCAAGGTCACCGCTCGTGTGTGGGACCGGCCGCCCGGCAACAGCGAGGGATATCCATATACCTCCCTGCGCACACACACTTATGCCAGGTTGAACTGTGCCAGTGTCCCTCCTGTTTCCCAGTCTCCATCTGTCCTCTATGCTAGAGTTCCCATCTTACACACACATATACACATGTTCACCTACTCCGAGTTTCCTAGAACGCCTTAGACCTCACGCCTTAATAAATACTGTTGGATCCGGCGCAACCGGGCGAGTTCACTCTGCTTCTTTTTTCCACCTTAGCCACATTAACTTTAAAATCTCAGAGGATGGAATGAGTTACCAACCAACCGGTGACAAAGACGGGGGTGACTTTCGCCTCAAATAATTACACTAATTAATCAATTAAGTGCTGAATGCAGCAAAACTGCTGGTGGACCCAGCAACCCACAAGCAGCCCTGAGGAACCCAGCGCCGGGGATGCATCGCCAGCCAATCGCCTCCCGGCACTTAGGGGTTAGCATGGTTACCGGATGGGGAGGGGTAGGGTGTGGCGTTGAGTGTCTCAGGTGGCGCTGGAGAATGATGACAGCTGACAGCTCACTGTATGACACCCCCCATTCATCTCTCTCCCCCCCCTCATCTTTTCTCACCCACTCTCCTGCATGCTGATCTGGTGCCAATAATAGCACGGCACCTGTGCGGATAGCTCTACATTTATGAAAATCTCATTCACATGAGTGTGTGTGTTCTTCGCACTCACTGTTCATTTACAATGTTGCAGTGTGTCAACTATATTCATGGGAATTGTTTGTATCCCTATAGTGCTGTGGCCTAACAAACAAGCATGAACAGTAGATTAGATGGAGACATTTTTAGAGAGATTACGTGGAGGCTCTTTGTATTCTATAGTATTCTGTCTCTACACTGTGACTCTTTCAATACTTTTTCATGAATCTTATATTCTTTTCTGATCTATCATATTCTCGTAATATTATTAGTGGGTTAAAATAAAATACAGTGATCTTTTCATTTTATTAATAAACAAAAATGTAGTCAAAATGATCCTCAAACTGGAGGCCCTGAGCTGGATCCAGGGGGGCCACAGATGTTGTGGCATTTTATGAAATATAGAAATGTATCAAAGCTTTTCTGCAATCAAACACCATAAAAATAAGCCCATGCACCCAGAGTATTGATGTTGCAGCATTGTATAACATGTTTTTGGTTCAATTACATTTTTAAGTATGAGATATGTTTTTATTTAGGGCCTCGAAGCGATGCACTTTACACAAAGGGGGCCTTACAGCGATAAAGTTTGAGAAACACTGCTCTTAACCACCCACAAAACTTTCAGGGACATTTTCAATGACTGTCTGGTCATAAGCTTTGTCAAAATCTGCAAAAGAGTGGCTCAATGAATTTTTCAAGGTACGCAAGATTTTTTGTGTAGCCTATCCACTTGAAAATAAAGTCATGTTTACAACTTTCAACTGCAATGTGTACCGGTAGACTTAAAGGGACAGTTCACCCAAAAATGAAAATTCTGTTGTCATTTACTCAAGTTGTTTCAAATCTGTATAAATGTTGTTCCACTGAACACAAAATAAAGGTATTTGCAAAAATGTTTGCAAACAAACAGTTCTGGGGCACCATTGACTACTTTAGTAGAAAACTAAAGTACTATGGTAGGCAATGGTGCCCCAGAACTGTTTGGTGTTATAAATATCTTCTTTTGTGTTCAACATATCAAAGAAATGTATACAGATTGTAATAACTTGATGCTGAGTAAATAACAACAGAATTTGGACGGAAGTTAACTTCGGGCCAGGCATGTGCGTCCAATGAAACCGTCTATAGAAAGCAACATTCAGATAATGGAACCATGGTTTATTTTACAAAACGTCACAGGGCAAACGTTAAGAGCAAAATGAGCAAGATGGTGACGAATTTTTTAGTTTAAAAAGGCGTGACATGATTACACTGAATAATAGTAAATATGCAATTTTTGGACATCATTTCTTTATTTAGCAATTTAATCGTCAATTGTCAGATACATTTTTATATACAAATTGTAGAGCCAGGCCATTGGCAGCAGTACAATATCTTTAAAACATGTATTATTTTCTTAAAAATAAATCTTTCTCAAATAAATCTTCACTTTCATGACTTTCACAGCACTTGTACAAAAAATGTAATGCCATAATATGATCTGTGTCGCCTACATCACTTGCACAATAAAAAATAAGCAGTGGCATCCCTACTGACAGTGAAGACTGTCCCACAGCGTGGATTGAGTTTATGTGAGGTCAGTCTGAGGGTTAAACACAGCCCACAGCCCTCGTGCGTCGAGTGTGACAGGTGTGTCGCGACACGCACTTGGACCTTCTTTCCTTTGTTTCCCCTTCTTCGCGCTTCCCGACGGGTCACGTCGATTTCTTCACCATTCCAGTAATGAGCGCCGCTCGCCATTTCCTTCATATTCACCCCGCTTCTTTTTATCCTTTTTTCTACATCTTGCGTCATGAATAAGTAAATGCGGCATTTGGTTTCTCTCAAGTTAATTATTTAAACAATAGTGATACGGGACTCACTTCTCCCCGTGCGGAATGGGAGAAAGAGCGGCGGGTTTCAGTCGGTTCCTAAGCAACGGAAGAGTACAGTCAGGCATCAGTAACATTCTAATGATGCCGCACATGAAGACAGAGAGTCGTTTGCTCGTAAAAAATGCTATCTGCTATTGTCGTCTGCAGATTCGTTTGTGAATTTCATGCATGCATTATTGAAGCCACCGAGGTGTTTTGGCTTGTTTACGCCTTCCCGACCTCTGTAAAACAGCGTTCCGCTACCAGGTGTTGCGCGGCGCCTTTCCAATTGTGTATGAGCCGAAAATAAAACTAATAGGGGCACATTCGAGTTAGTTTATCTTTAGAAATTCAATAAGGCCCGGGACTCGCAGTCAATCAATGACTGAATAAATGATTATTTGTAGACTATGGAGCCCTGTGTATAATAGGGAGTCGTATTGATTCGTTTTATCGATTCAAACCTCATCTGCATCAATAAGAAGGCGGTTAGTTAACGCCGGCCGAATATAAACAGCCAATTTTAACTCGGTTAAACTCAGTTATGCATTTGCATTTTATTTTTACAAAGCGATGAATTAGTTATGAAGAAAGAATAAAGGCGAACGGAACGCAGACAATCTCAGGAGTCAGCGGCTTAAATATCAGACTGATTCGCCTCACGGTGGGTGACACTGGCACCTGGCAGAAACCATTATTAATGACCGAGGAAATTCGCCCGCAAGCCAGGCGTTAATTATATATAGAAATAGAGGTAGCGAGTGAAAGAAAGCCGGGGTTGGGGGGGAGTGGGGGTCGGCCTCAGAGAGCGGCAAGTTCTTATGATTGGTCTCTTTTCTGATGGGATGAAAAAGCTGCGTAGTCGAATTGGCCGCCAATCCAATTGCAACACCCGCGGAGTTCTCCCGAAACATTCCCCAACTGCGTGATCAAATTTGCCCCATCATGTTCGTGAATGAAATGGCCTCGCTCTGCGTCTCGCGTTACTTCTCCAAAGAAACCAGGCAGAAATTAAAATCCGTAAGTAAATAGATGTTGATGAAAGACACTGAACAAATTGATTCGCTGAAATTAAAATGAAATTCGGCGCCTGCTTTAATCTGCTCGCGCTCCCCGTCGGCCCTTACCGTAGGAGGATCTCCTCACCCGTAAATAACATTTTCGAAGCCCGTTCCTTTTGTGCTCTCCTCGATTGGGTTTGCTTAAGGTTCCGGTTGTCAGGTGCAGAGAGGTTCCCTTTAGCGGGGACAAATGTTTTTGACAGCTCCAGGGGCTGTACGGGGCCGTCCGCTCGAAGCCGTCTGTGAGCATCGTCCGGTTGATTTATTAAAAGGCCACTTTCTGAACTCTCGTAGCTTGACCCTCTCTAAACCCCAGCAGCCTTTTACAAAAATATTCGTTTTATTGTTTGATTTATTCATTTATCCCTGGTGAGCAAATGTTTTAACCAGCTTGAATTTCCAAACAGGGTTATACACGTTTTAATTGGTAGAGACGCATAGATATAAGGGTGTGCAATTTGGATCTTGTTTATTTGATTTATTAATCTTAAAGTCGACTTTCATAAATAGGCAAGATGTGTAACAGAATTGACGTTTTAAAACTAGAGCTATCAAAAGATTAATCGCGATTAATCGCATCCAGAATGAAATGTTGTGTTTACATGATATATGTCTATGTACTGTACATATTCATTTTGTGTTTATAAACACATATACATACATGTAGGCTTTACATATTTAGGAAATATTTACTTCTATTTACAAATTATTTAAAATATCTATAAATGTTTATTCATTTTTATATTCATTTTTATGTGTTTATAAATTCAAAATGAATATGCCCAGTAGACATATATTATGTAGCACAAACTTTGATTCTGGTTGCAATTTATAACGGTAATTATTCGACAGAACTCTTTGAAACACAACACGGCTCATCTAAAAATCATTATGCTGTTATCGTACGCATGAAAACCAGATTATAATGTGAATATTGTCTGAATAGCAGAAAGTGAACTTGTTGAGCTCTGACTTAAAGGAATAGTTCACCTTCAAAATGATTTTTTTGTTCTTGTGCCGAAGAAAGAAAGTCACACAGGAAAATTTTCATTTTGAACCACTCCTTTAAGAAGCTTGATGGAGACAATGGCACCATAATGTGCATGGAAACGCAAACTATGTTGTGAGCTGAAATCTCCTAATATCTGTTTCTCTACTGCTTCATTATGGACAGTGTTTAGGGAGCCCTACACGGTTCGCGTGGCGGACCAGAGGTCCATGCGGGGCAACGTGGCCGTCTTCAAGTGCCTCATCCCCTCTGCTGTACAAGAGTACGTCAGTGTGGTGTCCTGGGAGAAGGACACTGTCTCCATTGTCCCAGGTAAGACACTTGAAGTGAATCTAACTTCTCATTTATAATCTGTTGTTTCTATGTTGGATCTGTATTGGCCAACGTATATATTTGATATATTTGATATATCTATATATATTGTATATATCATATGTCTGCACAGGAAGGCTTGTTGTATCTGCTGTTTTGTGATTGAGGTTTATTTGCTCTGTCATGAAAAGGATTGAAAGGTCTTTCTGGATTTTAAAGTTTGGTGAAGTGGATATAATACATATTATAATTCATGGGGTTGGCAACTTTTGGCTTGTATAATATATATATATATATATATATATATATATATATATATACGGTTCTCATGTGTCTCATATGTCCTTCCTAAAATTGCCTAGGAAAAATACAAATGTATAAAATTATATTAAGATATATGATAATAATGCTCAGATATTCTAGTTTTGGATATATTTGATTTGAGATGTGTAACTTTATAGGATTTATTTAATTAATATTGGCTTGTTTTTGCAAATCTGTGCTTATTTGGTGATGTTGTTGAAATTATATTTACAGTTCATGCATTTGGCGGATCCTTTTACTTACTTTGCATTCCTTGTCTACATTCATTGCTACATTTTAAATCTACCAGAAACATGTATATGTGACATTTCAGTTTTTCTTCTCAGTATAAATATCTAGGAGAAACAGTTTGAGATATGACAGGAATCTCACATGTGTTTTTTATTTCCTGTCTGTTGGAACATTTAATATCAATTACATTGTCTTGAGGTAAGTCTTCTTTACACGTATTTAGTTAAAACTGTACAGGAAAACCAAACCATTCAAAATGTGACAAAACTCAACAAAAATGCAAAGTAAAGAGCATCCATTTTATTTGTACCCACTGTTAGAAAGTCTCAGATAATTGCCTGATGAAAAAATAGCGTCTGCATTTTTCTCAGCATTGTGCAGTAGATTGCACATAGAACATGGCACTTGCAATACCAAGGTTGTGGGTTCAATTCCAGGAAAAACACATACTGATAAAATAACATTTATGACATAACTTGAATGTATTGTACCGTAAGTCACTGTGACAAAAGCTTCTGCGAAGTGCATAAATATGAATTGAAAAGATATACTCTGTTTTATTTATTGAATGCAGGGTTGAATAGTGCAGTTATAAATAGACATTATGAATATAATGTGATGCTTATAAATGGTGTTTAGTCAAAAAAAAAGGTTGCTGACCCCTGAAACAGGACTCTTTTGGGCTGCATTAAAATCCGTATGTGTGAAAAATAGTTTTTAGACTGCACGACTAGGATTTGCATTTGAGGGTGCGCTTTTGTATATTTTCCCTTATTTCATTGAGTATGAGGGGTTTTATTTCAAGGTCTAATTAAAATAAAGATGAAAATCCTCCCCGTAATTTCAGTCTGGCTCAAGTTTCTCTCACGGTCTTACATGGGAAATTTGCTTAATCAGTCTTCATTTATTTTAGCCTCTCTCAATGTCTTCCATTTTGTCTGGATTGAATAGACACGGTGAAAAAAGGGACAATTCAACAAAATGGAGTTGGATAAAGACTGTTAACATGAATAATACTCATTACACATATCTGTATGTCTTTGGTGTGCTGTTATACAATTTTTTTATTTAAGAAATCTCTATACATAATTATTAGGTTCATGTTGATGTTTGTCTTGCACATTGCAAATTTTCATTTGTTTCCCCCAGCACTGTTGCTAGACAGCTATTATCTAATTGACATAGATAAACATTTTGTGATACACTGTAACTGTGAAACAATTTCTGTAATGTGTGTTTACTTGTGCAGTGCAAATGCACACAAATTATTTTTGTCTTGTTAGATTTTTTCATAAATTTGTATTTAAGAATTACCACACTAAATTCTCATAGATTTATTCTTAAAACAAACTCACAGTAATGCAGGAGCAAGAAACTGTCCACCGGATCAAGAACACAAACTTAATTGAAGATGTTTCTCTTAAAGAGTACATAAGATGTGATCATGAAAATTACATTCTAATTTAAGTTGTAAATCCGAAGGTGAATGGATAACAAAGTTATTTGCTTGGAAAAAAGTAAATCAACTCTGAATCACGCAAACGAGTCGTCCCTTGTCTGATTCGAATTTACGTCACTACATATAGTCCCCGCCTATGTTTTAATGGGACTGCCCGGGAAAAATTCACTCTTCTCCCTCAAACACTGTGAGCCTCGTGAGCCTCATTCACCAACAGGATTTTTGATGACATCAGACTAGGCTAGTTGAAATTAGGGGATTAGACTGATGAATTGCGCAATGAACCATTTGACAGTCAGTCAAGAAGTAAGGTTTATTATTTACGAAATAATAGTGTTTTTACACCTTCTCTGTACGTAAAATTGTTGTTGGATACTCCATAAACCAGAATAGGACCTTAAATATCCCTAGTTATGTCTTTAATACAATTTCTGTTACCTAACAAAATGCTGTTTATCAGATACCTTTATATTGTGTTAAAGGCATAACGTACCCATAAATAAAAATATCAATATTAACTATTTACTCTTACATCATTCCAAACCAGTGTGACTTGAATGCTTTGAAGAATGTTGGTAACCAAACAACATTGACCCCTCCATTGACTTCCATTGTATGAACATAAATCCACTGAGCCATTTCTCAAAATATCTTCTTTTTGTGTTCCACAGGTCATATAAAGGTTTGAAATGACATGAGGGTATGTTAATGTTGTCATAATTAATATTTGAGATAAAACCCCGACCTCTAATACACAGACTTAGAAAATTACTTTGCAGTGTCTTAGGAGTGTAATAAATCCAGTCTAATGTGGACAAGTGATTTCCCACTTTATCAAATTGACTCTATAGACAGCGAAGTGATTCTGCCAAGAGTCTGTTGTGTGCCAGCGTTCAAACAAGGTATCGGTTTCCCCGTGCAACGGACTTCCTACCCCAAGTAGCACTGTGTGTGCTTCCGCAGCGTCTGTGTGAACCCTGGCCCTTCAGTTGATTGGAAAATCAATAGGTGCTGCTTACAGCGGCCAAGTCAGATGGAATCAGTGAGTTGATTCTCTCTCCGCTCGGTAAGTTCATCTTTCTCAATGGAGGCGCGCGTCTCCCTGCCCTTCACGCAGGACCGCGCATTGATCTGCTTTGGCCTCCGTGTCAATGTTTATCAGTATAAGGGGGCCGGAGGTTTCCAGCACGTATTGATCTATTATGGGCTCCCCTTTCTCTTGTCACTGATGCCTATGTGTAAGTGGTCAACCGAGGGGATTGTGGGAAAATATCCACAGGGATAATCTTGTGTGTTTGCCAGTGGCGTCGTCCGTTGTGTGGCGTTGTCGCTTCTTGCTTAATTGATTAACGGGTCGCTTTAATGGATTAACAGAAGGTCACACTTCCATCTCTCGTAAACCGACTCTGACACTCTTTGCTTAAAGATTAGCCAGCGCATCAATCGAGTTTCAAAGACACACAACAAATTCTAATTATCCACTTCCTCATGACTAAAACTAACATTTTGGCCTGCTGGCTTTATCTTGACTCTCAACTTGTAGAGCAAGACACAAACAACGTTACCGTAATAGGTTTGATCCACTTAGGGGGGTATCATGGTACAGTGATGACATCATATGGTAATACCATAGTATTTTATATGTGATGTTGGCTGTGTATGTGGGAGGGCCGGACTGTGTGTGTAAGCTGATTTCTGCTTTGTGACTCATGTATAAGATGGAGAGATGTGTAAGAGGATCAGGAAGAGCTGTGAAGAGTTAAAGCAGGATTTACTGGTTAAATTACACAGCCTATCATTAGTCCATCATTGTTTTAAATAAGAGCCCCTTATGCTGGATTCTCACCAAACGTGAACAATTGCGTTCCATACTCTTTAGTACTCGCTGGAAAAGTTCGTTACTCTTGTGTGAGTGATGCGACCTGACAAATATTTTCAACTGATTCGCTTCTTGGGCCATTCAAATGGTACGTGGTGAGCTATGAATTGCCGCCCGGCAGCCGCCTTTCAGCCGATGTGGCTGCCGCTGCCGTTCACAAAAAGATCAAATATTTTCATCTTCAGCTCCGCCTGCTGCAAAGAGCCATGCCCGTGGAAGTGGCAGGATTTTGGATGCACGAGGACCGCTTGCGCACAACCTCCACTCCGCACACTAAGCAGGCCGTGTTTTGCCGCTTACCACATGTTTTCCTTTGAAAATAAATGGACAAACGTGACTGCTGCGTACCGTGTGAATCCACCATTATTCATAACGCCTGTAGCAAGTTGGCGTCTTTATGCGTCTTTGCATTGACTTTTTTATGTAATTTACAAGCGCAAATCGCTCAATTCGCGTTCGGTGTGAACCCAACCCGAATATGTTATTGCCCCCCCTACAGTCGAGCCAGACTAGTACCAGGCCTTTGTGAAACAACCCAAGGGACATAGGGACCCAAAAACAGTGAAAATGGTTCAAAAAATGCAGAGGACAGAGACGAAGTGATTATACAAGGTTTTGTTTTTATTGCGCAGCTAAACGTTGCACCATTGAAAAAAATACTATTGGAAAAAAACAGTTATGCAAATAGTCATGTGATCTCGGTTTGTGTCTACTGTAATGTAATCGATAGTGTAACGAAGTTTACATCATTGACCACCAACGCTTTACAATGACGTTGAAGTAATGACTCACAGTAACCAAAATATTTGTCTGCTTACATGGAAGATGCAAATGTATGTTTCCGATACATATCTGATTTATATCCGCATACAGTATGTTAAATAAGAGATGAGACCTAAAACAGATCTGAGAAGATTCAAATCCACATGCTTTTTTTCCTAATTTCACATGGGATTAAAAATAGGCATTGGGTCACTTGGACCATGTAGTGTAAAAAGTCCAGAAGTGTTATTCTGTAGTTTATGCACGCACATGTGTGGCTGAATTTAGGCAGTCTGCATCCACATCAATGCTTTTCCAGTTTGATGTTCACTTATTTTCCTCCAAATCCATTTTTTAATCCCCCCTCCCCCATTGATGATACCAGGATGGGTCTCATAACTGCCAGGCCTTGCCCCGCCTGACTTTAATGAAATGCAAAAAAATCTAAATTATTGATCTAAAATGGAAAAGAAATAAAGAAATAAGCACGTCAGCATGTGCGATGTGGAATCATTATGCTGATCAGACTATTTATATGAAGGGCGAGGAAAAACTGCATCCTGTTTGCAGTAAATCTTAAAAAGTGAATGTGTGTGTGTGTGGTTCATCTTCATCTTTGACACTTCAAGGTAAACCATACAAGTAAAAAAACACATTTTGACTGTTTGCTGATGTTATAAAATAATAAAATGCTTTTATTTGTAAAATAGAGTAATTTTTTGTCAACAATTTTTCCTCTTTCCTCGTATTAAGCAGTCAGACTCAACATATTTTTAAATGTCATTTATTTGTCCTCTTAATTCCTTTTTGCTTCATCCTCCTGTCCTCGACCTCACTATTTCGTACATATACGCTACGTTGCATACACTATTAAACAATATACAGATGACAGTAACTGAGTTTGAGCTGGTCAAGGCAGGAATGTGGCCACACTAAAGCGCTCTTGTGTGTTTAACATGTCAATGTTTGACTACCTGATTAATCCAGGAGTGTTGCGCATGGATACATCCACAAGCTGTGAGATCATTGACCCTTCGCAACCAGTTTGATTGACAGGCGATCTGACCAATCATAACGACAATATTATGTGCCCTGTTACTGACCGCCATTTTGTCCGACAAACAAACCAGTGCGACAACCTGCCGTTGTACAACTTTGGTGCTTAATGTGAAAAAAGAACTTTTAAATTATTGTATTAATCCACAGAGAGATATTTACAAAGCTTTAATGAACGTTCACACTATAATGATAAACAACAACTTAGTCTAAGGTATTGTTTGAATCATTACGCGAATTGCAGACAGAAGCTTCTGGAAGGTGATGTTTTTAGGCACGATATAATACTCATTGATATATTAATATTACTTGCATATATTACATGCATGAGCAAGCTGGCATGACATGCTTGTGACCAGCGCATGTTCAGAGCGCAGCATTTGCAGTGTCGAAGAAAGACGTTTTCAGCAATGAAGTAATAAAGCAACAGCTGTACTGTGTTTGTTGTATTTAACGCAATAAAGGTAAAGACACTGATGGATTGTTATTCTTTTCTGTACTGAACTAAAATGTTAAAGTTTACTTTCGTTTTTGCAATGGAGGATCACGGCCAATCGAAACTCTACCCAAAGTTACTCTCTCTCTAAAATTGTCATTACTACAATATAAATACTTAATACACCACATTCAGGTTAGCTATATGCATCCATTTGTGTGAGAGTAGTTGCCTACTGCATCATGCGAGTTTAGAATTAATGTAACTCGTCTGCCGGTGTGGATGCAAATATAGGTATTATTATTGTTACAGTTATCTCAAATCCAGGATGTATCCTCGATTGCATATTGCAGACCTTTCTATCTGAGGTCAGTGTCATTTTTCTAGGAGTTCTTCACTATTTCCCCAGGGAGTACAAAAGTGTACACTGGGAGCGCATGCTGAGACCAAAATCTTGTCAGACATATCAACAGAAATGAAGGGGGGCGGGGTTTTGCGAAGGGTTTGCTTAAAAATCTGCTGGTTTAAAATATACATAAAGTACATGTTTCTTTGAAATCCTCTTGGTGATCTTAGAGAGATTGTTTTAAATGTATACACCAGTGTGTGTGTGTGTATTCATGAGTTTCCATCAGGCAGTTTGCTCAGATTATTCTCCTCCTCGTCTATAAACCCAAAACAGTGTGAGTTTTATCTTATCTCCATGGCAACGAGTATGAAACGACGGTCGGAATGAGGAAGGTGTGAGGATGCATCGCAGTGTGAATTTTTTTTTATTAGCGTACCACCATGGCGCCACACACACACTCAGACATACAGTCCAGTGCTTTCACAGTTATGAGCATGCCACAAACACATTCAGAGCGGCTGACAGATTTCCTGCTGCGAGGGGCATAAACTCCAACCTGGACAGACTTCCCTGAACCAAACACTTCTACGGAGAAAGCTCAGAGAAAGGAAACTCAATAAGACAGTGGGATTTTGAACAGAAAGTTAGTAGATCTGTTTTACGTTAGCCACAGAGAGTAAGAGTGGACTGTTTCTGGTAGAGAAGTTAAACACTAACAGAAGTTAAGGTTTAAATAAGTGCATACATTGATTTATGTTGGCATACACAACATGTCTTAAAGGGATAGTTGACTCGAAAATAAAAATTCATATATTTACCCCCAATGTTGTTCAAAACTCTTTGTGTTGTGGAGCACAAAAGAAGAAATTTAGAAAAATCTCGGTGGTTTTGTCTATACAATGAAAGTCAATGGAGGCCAATGTTTTTTGGTTACCAACATTCTCCAAGATATCTTCTTTTGTGTTCTGCAGAGGAATAAAAGTTGTACAGGTTTAGAATAACACGAGGATGTACAAATGATGAAAGAATTTATAAGTCTATTTTAGATAGTAATTTTATATTGATTATTAATCAGCCAATTATGTTCCATAGAAGAATGCACATGCTGATCCTGTTATACTGTTAAAGTGAATGGAGACTGGAGCTGTCAAGCTCTGAAAATGACATTAAAGCACAATTAAAATGGCCCATATGCTAAAGTCTTCTGTAGCCAAATAATCTTTCTGCAAGGAAAATAAACTTAGGTATTGTCCTTTTGGAGCTTGACGTCCCCAGTCCCCATTCACTTTCATTGTATGCAGAAATGTAAAATCTGAACCGCAATCAACTTAAAATAAAAAAGCACAGTATTAAGCAGATACATCAAAATCTGTCCTATCTTTCCCAGATAAGGATTTATCAATTCATCTGACTGTGCAATTTTTTAAAGAAATGTCAATCTGATGTCATTTGACTTCAACCCATGTAAAAATAATACGAATGCAATTTTATTTTTCAAGCAGATATGGCAAATAGAGGCAAAAGTCACTGATAGCAGCTTTAACAGTTAGTAGTTACTCATCCGCCAGCTCACATTGTAGTGAATAATCATTTCCAGAGGAACCTGCTAATTTTAGGTATCACATCCCTCGGCCCTTCTGTATCCCTGCATATCATTCGCATTTGTGTGTGCGTGCATGTAAAAAAGAAAATTGCGACAGGACATAAAGGCCAAACTGTAAATGTGCTACGGGGGCACGACACGACACGGTCATGTCCTAACATGCCCCTCACACATCACGAGTTACAACATAACACACACTCATGAATTATGGAATAGCTTTATACAAATTGTTCTTTAAAGTGAGGCTGAGGATAAGTCAATTGTCTGAGCTGCGGATGGAGTGTATGGCTTTTTATTTGGAGGTGCTGAAGGAGAGTTTGATGGATGAGGGAAGAGATAGGCTAACTGAAGTCCAGTGGGGACTCTCCTCGCTGAGGAGGAATTTCACTACGATGATGTGACGGGACGTTTCTGTCCGGCAGTGCATTTCTGCAGTCACATGTATATATTTTTTGTCCGTTTGTTGCTTTTGACAGGGATAGCACGGTATATGTTTTCCTTTAAAAATTGCAGGAAATACCACGGGAGATTATTTTTTGTGTCTTAATGTGCAAGCTATATGGTGTCCCTACATTCTTTTGGCAAATGAAAAAGCGATTACTAATTATTTACTTGCAATGCAGCATATCTGAGTGAATGGAATTGTGATTAAATGAATGAATAAATAACAGATGTTTACAGTAATGATCTAAAAATTGGTCGATGTAAACATAAATATTTTGGGAGAAATAATCCCATAGTTTATCTGGAAGTGAGAAAGTGTTTCTCTGTAAACCTAAAACGCATCAATGAATGGCAGAGAGAGTCAGCTGATCCCGCCCAGCCCTCGGTCTGTTACACACAGCCATTTTCTTCCAATCTGCATATTTAGACCCCAGAATCTCCGCAGCACACACACAGAGGTGAAGATGGAGAGCTGCTTTGTGAGCGTGAGTAATCAGTGCTCTCTTTAGTGAAGCGTGCCTCCACTCCAGCTGCTCCCCCGACCAACCTCCCCATCTTCTCTTTCTCTCTTTTTCCGAGATTTACAGAAAGATTGACAATATTCCTAGAGAAAGTGGCACAACAAAAATAAAGAAGGAAGGGACAGAGTAGAAGAAAGAGTGGCAGGTGCTGAATTATGCAGAGAGTGAGAGCCGTGATGGAGATGGACAGAGAAAGAAAGAGAGAAAGAGGTGTGTGTGTGCTTTTAAGTCTCAGTGTCGCCATGACCCCCGGGGGAAGGAAGGGTTGAAACTGATGGTTTTGTTTCCGCCCGCTAAAGACACCCTGCCCGCCCCTTATTTATTTATCCCTGTCTCAGTATCTCCATTTAAGTGCAAGGTGCTAAAGGGAAGGAGGTGTAGAGGCATCCTACCTGCTGTGAGCGTGTGTGTGTGTGCCGGGCAAGATGAGGGAAATGAAGGCGTTTATTTATTGATGTATGTTTACGGGTGGCAGCGGTGGTGGTGGGTTTGAGCGGAGGGCTGGAGGATCGGCTTGTTTATTCACGGCGGTGTTTTTGGATGTTTTACAGGGAGAGCAGGTGCAAAGCATCGTTGCCTGCTTAAGAAGGGACACGGCCGAGAGAGAGAGAGAGAGAGAGAGAGAAATAAATATATAAATACAGAGAGTTAGCTAAACATTAAACATTCAGATCAGGATCTCTGTTGAAGGGATGGATGGATGTTAAGGTATTGGGATTGAACTGCATTTTATAATCTCATGTGATGGATAGACGGATAGATAGATGGATAGATGTATTGATAAGATGGATGGATACAAATAGATGTATTGATGGATGGATGGATGGCTGAATGTATTGATGGATGTATTGATGATGGATAGATATGGATAAATGTATTGATAGATGGATGGACATATAGACAGACAGACAGACAGACAGACAGATGCAATGATAGTTGGATGGATGGAAAGGTACGGATAGATACAGAAAGATACAGATAGATGTATTGATAGATGGACAGATAAGGGTGGATGTATTGATACATGGATAGATGAGGACGAATGTATTGATACATGGATAATGATAGATAGATAGATAGATAGATAGATAGATAGATAGATGGATGGATGGATGGATGGATGGATGGATGGATGGATGGATGGATGGATGGATGGATGGATGGATGGATGGATGGATAGATGGATAGATGGATAGATGGATAGATGGATGGATAGATGATAGATACTGATAGATGGATGAATGGAGGGAAGGAAGGATGGAGGGAATAATGGATGGATAGATACAGATAGATGTATTGATAGATGGATAGATAAGAATAGATACAGATAGATGGTTTTAGAGATAGATGGATGGATGGATGGATTGATACAGATAGATAGATAGATAGATAGATAGATAGATAGATAGATAGATAGATAGATAGATAGATGGATGGATGGATGGATGGATGGATGGATGGATGGATGGATGGATGGATGGATGGATGGATGGATGGATGGATGGATGGATGGATGGATGGATGGATACAGATAGATAGATAGATAGATGGATGGATGGATGGATGGATGGATGGATACAGATAGATAGATAGATGGATGGATGAATGGATGGATGGATGGATGGATACAGATAGATAGATGGATGGATGGATGGATGGATACAGATAGATAGATACAGATAGATAGATGGATGGATGGATGGATGGATGGATGGATGGATGGATATAGATAGATAGATAGATAGATAGATAGATAGATAGATAGATAGATAGATAGATAGATAGATAGATACAGATAGATAGATAGATACAGATAGATAGATACAGATAGATAGATACAGATAGATAGATAGATAGATAGATAGATATGGATGGACTGATCGATAGATACGGATAGATGTATTGATAGATAGATAAGTAGGTAGGTAGTTCTTATGTTTAGAGAAAGATGGCGCAGAAGAGAGAGAAAGAGAGAGATGTGGATGGAGAGATAGGAAGGCAGGAAGCAGTGCTGTACGAGAGGAGAATTTCAATGGCACTCCAATCATGCAGCCAGGCTCGTTAGCCCAGAGAACATTTGCATAGAGCCTCTGTGAATTCATTTGGCTCTACCCAGAGAAGATGGCTTCCTCTCTACATGCTTAGTTATGCAGCAAACCCCAGACTGCGCTATTCACGCTCCGCTCGTGTGCATGTGCTGTCGTTTTGTCAACCTAGCAAATATATGTACGTTCGTGAATAATATTTCCAAGAATTTGTACGATTTTTATGCTGGATCTAAATATAGAGGTTTCTCACAACAGTGGAAGAATAACTGCAAACAGGCGGATTATAATCAGACATTATGCAACCTATTTGACCAACAGAATAACCGCCCTTGATGTTAACCAGGATTAGTGTGTGTTGCTGAAAAGGTGTCAGTCCGGTTCACACTTGGAAATGTGTGGGCCACACAAGTGTGGAAGTGGAGATGTGACACGAAATGCGGTGGATGTGTTATTTGAATTATTCCACGAGTCCCTGAACAGAGATTAATGCTGTTTGACTGCAGTGATGATGACTTTGTGTTTGTGTGCGTGCGTGTGTGTGAGATCAGGAACTGACATTGGCATGGAGTGACAGATTTCCCTGGGGTCAGAAAATGATTCCATGAAAGAGTCTGTGTGTGTGCTTACATACATTTTATTCTGTGGAAAACTGCAACAAATCTTAATGACAAATTGTCCTTTTAACATCAGAATAAGATGTGTGATTATGGTAAGCATCATTTTACTCCCAGGACTGCCAAATAAAATTGTCATAAAATAAATCAAATATTAAGGGGTGCAAGAGTACATGTATGGATACATTATGGCTGTCACGATATGATGTTCACTACACTGTTACAGTGGCCAAAATAATTTATGATATAGATATTATATTATCTACAGATATTTTTAAATAAAGGTCACTTTTTTCATTTAGTTTATTTGGGTTTTTTTGTGAATTTTGGTTTGTATCTATTGACGCTCTTAAGGCAAAACGATACAGTAATTAGGTGCTGAGTTATTCACATCATCGTATTAACACAATGGTAGTTATCATATTTTTTAAATCACGATTGTTGTCAATGACCATGTATTGCGACGTTGTCTCTCAACAATTTTTTAAGGTATCGATAAACTGGTCAAGAGAATTGACATACAGTATGAATACCTTAATACCTCCTGATGTCGGATGTAAATTACACTAAACATTTTTAGCGATCTTTAAAGCGACTGAGGTATGAATATAACAAAATGGAATTCAGGTTTGTTGAAACACGTTGCTTCTGAATTGACGCTGTGTCAAAATATGAAGCAAGACTCTAAAACATATTGAATAGAAACATCTGTTTGTCAGTTTTTGTTTTTACTTCTACAGTAGCAGACCAAAATTTTGCATGTAGCATACGATAACATGTTCTGTATAAATGCACCACAACATCTACCTTTCTCTTCTTAGCAACTAGATATACTGTATCTACATATTCTTTAATTGACATATTATGTTATTAGTTACATACAATTTGTATGAATTGTCTTTATTGTATACAAGAAAAAAATTTGATGCCTACTCTCTCTTTTTTTCTCTCCCACTCACTTTCTTTGTGGAGGTATGATTGAGTACTGGTGGGGGAGATGGCTTCTCAATGCGTCATTAATGGCTAATCAATGTCCTCTGTGTTATATAGTGAGCGTCCTGGGACTCCCTCAAGTCTTTAATCTGGACATCATCTCACTGGCCTCCCAGAATGCCTGCACACACACACTTTTATGCATTTACGGGGGATCAATGTTTCAGGGAAAAGTGGAGTCAGTATCTGTAATGCATTTTGCACTTGCTTTATAGCTGCGTAATTTGCAATTTGTGCATCATTGCTTTCTAAGACATAGACGTTGACTCTAGCAATTGTTTAAAGTGATAGTTCACCCAAAAATGAAAGTTTTGTCATCATCTCACCCTTATGTTGTCCTTAAGACCTTCTTTTTTATTTGAATCATGAAGTAATTTTGACCGATGTTGGCAGTTTTTCTATTTAGTCACTATTGACTATAATTCTTCTATATTCTAATTTAATAACTAACCCTTTTAAGATCCAGTGTATGAAATGTAGCGAAATCTAGTGGTGAGGTTGCGAATTGCAACCAACAGCTCATTTCATCCCTCCCTTTTGAAGCACTATGGTGGCTGACAAAGCACTAAGATGTCATCACATTTTCGTTTCTTTGCCGAAGGAGATAACGTATTTACGAAACGTCCTGTGTAGAGCAGTTTGTCCATTTCGGGCTACTGTAGAAACAACATGACGAATTCCAAGTAAGTTGACCTGCAGTGGGTGTGGATAGACATAGATAATTCTAAGGTAATATAAACACAAAATCTTTTCTTATGTAAGGTCTTACACACTTCTGAACACATAGTTATGTATATTATAGTGCATTTCTGTCAACAGATCCTCCAAAAAATTACACATAGGACCTTTCAGAGAGTGTACGACTTTCTTTTATTTTCTTCAGTTGAATAGGTTTCAGCACAGCTTCCTGTCTGTTTCAGAAAAGTGTCTTTTAACCCGTCTCCCTCTGAGTGTAGTTATTTATGAATTAAGAGTGTGTTTCTGAGTGAGTAAATACATGTTTGTAGCTCCCCTCTCGAGTTCCACCTCCTCAGGCTCTCCCTTCCTTCCACTCGATATTTATCCTTTGTTTCTGGCTCTTCACAGCGTTTCAGTTGCACCTGACCCCCCTCTCCTATTCAGGATCGTTATTTCTCTCCTCGTGCTCATCTAACTAGCTTCCCCATCCATCTCTCTTCTCTCACCCCTTCCACCTGCCCTCTCTCTCTCCATGTCCCTGCTGAAGTATTAGACAGTATGCCTTTCTCTGCTCTTTGCCGAAGTCTGATTTCTTTGGTCCGGTGTCCACTCTTTTGTTATTTTTTTATTTTGCCCTTTATGTTTTCTTTTTGAATCTTGTGAGAGGAATATTGACTCATAGACTGAAAAACATTGACTTTTGTGTCTTGACAGCTCGCTTATACCTTTAGGGATGTTTTCGTTTTAGCTTTTGGCTTATGTGGTTATTATGTTGAGCTTGGTTTCGGATTCTGTGATGTTTTATAGAGATGCACTGATGCAAAATTTCTCCACCGATACGATGGGCGATATACTGTATGTCAATACCGATAATGATTCTTAACCTTTTTAATCATATAATGACTATTCATAATGAACATCAAACGTATGATGTTTCTTTTTATATTTTATACACAGATCACAAATTCATTACATTTCCTTGTCCGCTTTAGATTTATATATTGGCCCTGATCATCAGCTGTTTTTAAAAAAAATGTATCGTCCGATATCGATTATTGGCCGATATATCGGTGCATCTCTAATTGTAAACAGGATCCACATCTCGTGTCTCATCTCACAATTATACAAGATCCCTTATTTGTAAGAATTGGTACAATCTTATTTGTACATTTTGCTGTAAAATAGTCAGATTGGATTCTTTAAAAAGTTTTGTAAAATGCCTCCCTGTTGTCACGGAATCAGTAAGTATATTACATAGTGGCTAATTCATATGAATTCATACAATATGAATCGTAGGATTATTAGAAAAAAGCAAAACAGACCCCTTAAACTTAACCGTCACGGGTTATGAAAGCATATCGTACAAAGCATCTGAATAAAATCATACGAATTTTACTCGACATAGCAACTTCGTAAAATTTTAATTCCTGTAAGATTGTGTTGAAAATGCCTGTGATTGTACACTGAAATGCAAACCATTCAAAACCCCCCAACACACATGAGAGAGGTGTCTTAGTCCTGTCATTAACACACAACGTCACATTGTTCTCAACATGTCTACATTCATGTAGCTGTCTCTCCAGCTGTCTGCTTGGTTAGGCAGGTATAAGTGAAAACACAAGACAAGGAAGCTTTCGAAGCCTGAAGATTCCAGAAGAGGAACACGATGGAGGGTGGAGGGGGTGGAGAAAAGAAAAAAGCAGGCATGTAATTTGAATCTCATATACATTTCAGTTGAATACCAGCCTAGCCTTGATACAAATCCTCTAGAGACCACCCCAATCCCCCCCTTCACCTCCTCAAACGCGTACGCAGGCACTCAAACACATCTCTTCTGCAGTCACCGTACCTTTAATACAAGGCCTAGGGTATCCGAGCATGACCGTCTGCCATGCACGACAAACACACAAAACACATACACACGTTCTGTACACCAACTGGTGTGGAGTTAGTCTTTGAGCGTGCATGGGAACAGATTGTTCTTGATGCAATTGCTGAGCACTTGAACGTTCACGGTCCTGCTAACATTAAGTGACAAAACATGCAAGATGGATGACCAAGTTTACATACACTCACAATTTTATATGTATTTATATATATTTATATACATTTTCTTTGTATATGCACATTTTGTATGTAACATAAGTATTACAAAAGCAGTCCACATGTTCACATCAACTCGCTCAGTCCAAGAAGAAAGTAGGGTCTCTCTAAATCTGTAAGTGACTGAATCCATTCACATAGGGTCCTTCTTCAAAACCTTTGTTTACAGACAATATTCTCAAGACATTTTGCTGCTTGTCTCGTGTACACCTGGGTGGTATGTACGTCGCTTTTTTCCTTTTAATTCAAGATCTCAAGAATGTATTATTCCATTACATTTCCTGATTTGTTAGCTTTTACCAAGTTGCAGGTTTTGAGACAGCATATTTTAGATTTAAAAGTGCACAGGAGCTATATTTGACACTTCTCTCCTTCACACTGTTGTCAACGAAATTATAAAATGGCCATAAAAAACATTACTTAAAATAACATCTCCTTGACAGACAGCCAAACAAGTGTGTGTGAGACAACAACACCCCTTCACCTTTCAGATTATTCAGCTCTACGAGATTTGTTCGCTTCAAAGGTTTGTTCAAAGCGTCAGTCATTCACGAACGAATCATTCCTCTTCTTCTTTCACCTCGTGACCTTTTTGGTCTCTGTTGTTGGCATCCATCTCAGTTTGTTTTTATGCCTGTGGACACTGTGCTTTCTGTCTCTTCCCCTCACATTCTCTCTCTCTCTCTCTCTCTGAATGACAAGAGATTGCCTTGTTTATTTGAGAGGAAAGCAAACTCGCATTCATGCTGTTTTGCATCTCTTCGGTCACACTTTCTGAGACTCCGTGTAGTTGGTATGTTTGTGATATTTCGACTTGATTTAGGGGTCTGTGAAGCCCAAATACCTCCAAGACCAATGTGTCTAAACTAATACTGTCCACA
Organism: Triplophysa dalaica; assembly: GCF_015846415.1. Lineage (NCBI taxonomy): Eukaryota > Metazoa > Chordata > Actinopteri > Cypriniformes > Nemacheilidae > Triplophysa > Triplophysa dalaica. The sequence goes on along the minus strand of NC_079550.1, from coordinate 8,436,849 downwards.
TTAAAGCATACAGCTCTATACTCTGACTTCATGTCAACAATTGTGTTTTTATTTCTCTTGTGGCTTTTAGAAGTAACATCTGAGACATCTTGAGTCGAGACTCAAATTAAAGATGACTGAGAACTTCATTACCTGTCTGGAGCTCTGAAAGCGCGACCTCCAAGCAATAAAATTACAGCTCCGATTGTTTGTATGGAAAAGCGTTCATGCAGATTGTAGCGTGAATGAGTGTTTGCTTGTGGGTGGAGACTCGCAGAGGTACAAGTGTATATTTATCCGGTAGAGTGCGCGTTCTGTTCTCATGCTGTTTTATTTCCTGACCCGACCCACGTCTACTTATTGATGTGAATCACTGTGTCTTTCTCTCGTTCAGTATTTCTCCATCGATTCCTTCTTTTCTCTTGGTTTTAGGTTGGGAATGAGTTTTATTGATGTGACAGGATTCGTGCAGCACGCTTGGAGCTCCTTAAGTTTTACCTCCAGCTGTTTCTCACCCTTTATCGTCATCCATTTCTTCATCCATCCATTACTCTAGTCTTTCCAGTCCACCTATCTTCGGTCTTCTCTTTCGGTCCCTTTGGCCTTCAACAAGGGAGCGTGTTTATGTGTGTGGTCTACGTCAGCTGCGGCTTCAATTACAATTCATCTCCATTAACCTAATTTGGTCTTTGTGAGAGAGTGTTGGTGTGGTTTAGTGTGAGTCTGGTTTCTGCTCCTCTAACCCTTCTTGCTTTTTTGTTGCCGGTTTGCGTTAACATTGACTGTAGAGTTTCTAATCCAAGGGAAATAAGGTGAATGAGAGAATGTGAGGGAGAGAGAGAGATGTGGGCAATGGGGTAAAAAAACAGCCCTAGGTTGTGCCAGATGGCAGACCCCCACCTACACACACTCAATTTTTTTGTTCTTTGCTAGAGATAGGTATCAGGGTGTATAACACACACGCAGGTAGGCACATTACAAACCAGATATTCGACTGTTTGCTGAGTCAGCTGTCTCACATATTTATGCCAAACTGAGTGTTTAATGTAAAGTTATAGTTACAGTTTTATAGTTTTTTTTATAGTTTTTTATTAATATTTTCAAATCGCTTTTTTTTATATTTATATCTTTATTTCCTTTTTAATTTGAATTGAATTTGTTTATTTTTTCTTAGGTGCGTGACATTATTGTAATTTGTAAAATACATTTATTTTGATTTTTTTTCTACAATTAATTATTTTAGTGCCTTAGCATCGGATTGTTTGTTTTGATGAGTCAATATTTATCAGTTTCATTTAGTTTTTTAAAATAATATTTAGGCTAATATTTAATTTGTCTTCTACGTTTCCTACAATTCGTAACTATTTTATGAAGTGCATAATTCAATAAATCGCCCGATACCGATTATTGGCAGATACATCCATGCATCTATAGTAAAAACCTCTTGTTGTTTTTTCTGGAACACAAAGAAAATTGTATACTGTAAGTTTCAAAACACTAAAAAGCACCACCTTTAGAGACCTTACATTATCTTAATTTCAAAAACATACAGTCATTTAAGTTGTTTTTGAAAATATTGCCTTGCACCGAAGGTCAAATCTCATGCTTGCTTCAGCATGATCAAATTTAGTGTCGCGTTTGGTTGAGACACATGAGAGCCAATGACATTTGATGTTGTGTGTGTCAAATCCACCGAGACACTCTTGCGGGAGAAAGCATTTTTAATTAAAAGATCATTAAATCTGTCGATTGATATCATTCAAATCCTTTCATCTTTGTGCAAGCAATTTTGCAGGTTCTTGAATTTCACCAAGTGTGTTTCAATAGCAAAGCATTATTTCAAAAACAGCTGAGATCATTAAAACCCGAGCATTAATGCGACGCTTAGTGCTGCAAACAGTCAGATCTGAATAACCCAGTTTTATTTTAAGACTAACAGCAGCCTCATCACACATATGGATCGGGTGCCATAGCAACTCTTCTGACAGAATGTTGGGATGTTTGTGCAGATATGTGCTGTGTGTGTAACTTGATTTGGGTGACTTTTAAATGTGTGGGATTTTACAGTGTGGTTTGATGTTTGCGTACTTTTATTGATTTCTCATGTTTGTTTTGGGGGTGGACGGTAGGGCAGCATCGTGTCTCACGCTCAGATTAGTAATCTGTGTGCGATATGAAATCTTTCCATATTTTCCATTAAAATCAATAATCCTCTCATGGAGCTGTCCCTGTGGCTGGCGTGCAAATGCACGGTCCAAATACAACAACACACACATACACTAATAACCATGTTCCATTGATATTTACATAATCTTGCATCGATATTTACACAAACATGCAGAATCGAAAAATGATTTCAGCCAGGCACACATTAGCATTTCTTTCTCTCTTTGTAGGTGTCAAGTACGTGTATGTCTTTATTTTTCTGTTGTCCTCCTTTTTCTGTGTTGCGTAAAGGTTAAACCCGATGTGACCCATAACCCAGACATCCAGAACATGGCTTTGTCTCCCTAAATGAGTGCGTGTGCTTGGCTCTCCATCTCAACCCTGCCATCCCAATCATTCAAATGAACACCTAGGAAATTGGAATTGATTCGGCCCCTTTGTGCGTGCGAATGTGTGTGTGGGGCCTTAAACAGGATAGATTGTCACCCTCATGCAGGCATATGCACGTTCACACACAGTTTGAAGAGTAGGCGAGCGCGCTTCTAACTAGAACGTCAACGTGTAATGCCAGGGAGATTAAATGTATGTTTTTTTCGCTCTTGATAAGTCAACAGCGTGTATCAGCGCTCGGCTAATAGGAAGACCGCTTGTACACACACGCACCGTGTTGCCAAGCAGAAGCTGCTGGCGCTGGCATGAGCGTGTGCACGTGTGTGTTTGTGTACGTGCATAAATACGAAGGGCGGCTAACGATTTCGCATATCACATGCTGTAATACCAGATGTACTGTATCCTCAGCGCGCGCAATAACATCTGGGGCCTTAATTTATGGAAAAATGGTGTTTAGAGAAAATGTTGAGATATATAAAGAAAGAGAAGATTTAAAAAAAAGAGAGACCGTGGAGCCGACTGAAGTATGGGTCACCCAATGCATGTTTAAATTTTGAGCAGGCACTTTAGGGGACAGCACAGAAATGCATATTTCTGGATAGACACGGAAAAACAGCTTTAAGTGTGCATGTGCTGCCAGGGCAGCAGTTTTTAATGGGAGTGTGTGAGGTGTGCAGAGAGAGAGAGAGGGGATGGGGAAGAGGGCAGAGAATGGAAGCCTTAATGGATTCATTTTTGCTCCACTAATTTTAGGGCCTTTTAACAGCATGTGCCTTCTCCCCCCCCCTCCCAACTGCCCCCTCCACCCCCTTTTCTCTGCATCTCCAGTTAATTTAATGAAGAGTCGCCCGATTGCTTTTAGCATTAATATTCCAATATGGAGTGGTGTAAATAATAAATGCTTCTCTCTTTCTTTCTTTTGCTCGGTCTCTCTCCCTCTCATGGATGATGTTGAGTCCCATCTGTTGTGTCTTTGGTGCTACTGACTGAGCACTCCCTCTGGATAGAGAGAGAGATGACAGGGAAAGGAGAAACATAGCAACAGTATGGCGGGGATGGAAAGGTGTGTGCGAGCAAATCTGTTGTGATTTGGCTTAGATAGAAGGAAGATGGAAAAGTTAGTGGAGTAAATTTAGAAGGAAATGCAGCAGCCATTGCTCTTGAGATTTAAGGGAGTTCTCAGCTGTATTTTGCTCTCTGCCTGTGTCCGCAGGCTGTTTCATTAAAGCTAGAAGCCCCTTGCAAAATTGTAATGAGTTCAGCTAATTAATTTTGACCATGTCAACAGATGGCTAAAACCACATGGTTTCTGCTCATCCTCATACACAAACGCACCTTGCAGCATGAACAGACACCATTTTGTCGCTGATATAACGCATAGTCCCTTCTTGGTGAGTTTTCTGTCCACTTGTATGTAGTAGGCTTTGTAAATTTACTATGTGTACAAAATTATTTCTCTAGGAATCTTGTGGTGCCCTGAAGAAAACATGTAAAAAATATGTGTTTGTGCTGTTAAAGCTATCAGTTGTGCTAGGGCTTGGTTTAATATTAATCAGTAAGAAACATAACTGGCTGTGCAAGAAAACAATAAAGTTATGTCACCTTTAGGGAGCTAGGTAAATGTGTTTGTGTGTGTGCGTAATGTACGTTGTCAGTTTCACAGAGAAAGGCTGATCGATCTCCTGTCCTTTGCTCTACTCCTCTGAAATCAGAGTTGGCCCAGAGTAAACCCCTGGGGTACTCCTGTGTGTTCTCAACCTATTAAACAATTATACACACATGGGGCCTTCCCCTCAGTCCTGACACACACACAATAACACACACATTTCTCTTCATTCACCTCACCAGTACTAAAACTGCTCAGAAGTGCCTTGTTGCTGGTGTGTTTTCAACATAATTGTTACACAAAAGTCACTTCCAGTTTCTTTTCTTATAGAAAACGGTTTATGTGCTTTTCAAAAAAAGGTTTGTTTCTTAATATTTCAGCAACATTTATCAATTAAATAATGACTTTCTTTTCCAGCTGATGTCACTAAAACAAAACAGCAACTTTCACAATACCGTTAATTCCTGGAGGATAATATAAAAATTTGCGAAAACTGTTTCATGTTGATGTTGATTTAAAACTGTCAGGGGACAGTTTTCACTGGAGAAAATGGATGTATGAGAGAACAGGCGAATAAGTAGTAGAACGGTTTCAGCAGGTGTGTGTTTAGTGTGTGTGGAGTGTGGTGAGCGCAGACAATCTGTCAAGGACAGGTCGGGTGGAGGGGGAGTGTAGTTTTAGAGAAAAAGAGACCAAGAGGTAGAGAGAGAGGGAGACTACATTAATGGCTACATTTGTCTGTGCGTGCGTAGGGCCATGTAAACACATCCACGACAGAGAATTGTTCCATTCCTCCACTTAACCTTGCTCCCCTAACCCCCCCCTTCCCACCCCTATCTCACTTTCCTCACATGGTCCCTCCACTTGTTCTACCAAAGCCATTTCACAGCTAGTTTTAGTCCAAGTACACAAACAGAATCCCCCATTAAAGAATAACTGTTGAGGGGCCGTTTATACTGCTGCCCACTCTGAAAGGGATGTTTTAAGGGACATTTGTCATTCTGCGAAGATTTTAAGCGTCAGCATTTTAAATCACTCACACACAGAATACACCGAAGATACCTGGTCAAAAATTGCTTTGTGATGCGACTATGATGCACTTTAAGCTGCTGGGCTTAAGTCCCTAAAGTGATGTTGCTTAGTAAGAGATGTTCCTAGGTCAACATAAGTTTGTCAATTGGGTGATTTCCTAGAATGGTTTTGCCTAAAATGTAAGGATGTGACTAAATCTTCATCATAAGGCTTTGACAATATTAAATTTGCACTATATAAATATCAAGCATCAATCTCACGACAAAAAACATAACTAATTTACCAAGTGGCTAATTTGGCTAAATTACTAAATTGGCTAATTCTTATCGGATCATACGATCTCATTTTGTATATTTTAGTACAATTTGTTTTCGTGTCAGTGACGTTAGGTTTATGGGTGGAGCTACAGTATTGCTTTTTTCTAGTAATCCTCCGTTTTTGTACGATACACAACTATAAATCTTATATATTAGCCACATTGTAAAATAGTTACGAATTCCTGTGAGATCAGGATGCAGGGACAAAAGAATTTAGGAAAATTAATGTTATTACAATATCTAAATATACAAGATATGGTCCCTAGATACTGTATGTTTCCATCCAAAGTTAAAACTAATGCATAAAACTGTAATATTGATCCAAAACGCTTTGGTTTAAAGCACTGTTTCCATCCTGTTCTAAGGGACAAAATCCCAACTTCATGATAAAGAAGCACCAGTGAACACAAACTTTTTTTAATGTCACTCAGCACGACTTTCTTTTCGTGTCACTCAGCACGACTTTCAATACACAGACTCGGTGTGTATTTACATTTATATATTTATAACCTGATATCAAAACTAGTCGTACGTATTTTAGGATGTGGCTAACTAACACCTTACTTCACCACAAACCCTAAAAACACAGCCGCAAAGACTAATTTGGCAAAAAACGCGAGTTTCACGAGGTGGCAAGACAATGATAAATGGCTCCTCTAACCCCGCCTCTAAACCCAACGTCACAGGGAAAAAATCAAATCTTAACTAAACATACTGATGATATCTAAGGAAATAGGGATTCACACAAATTAACCACCTTGTAAAATAGGTATGAATTCCCATCAGATTGCGTTGATTCATATGAGAGAAATCGAATATTAAAATACATTAGATTGAAAGTCGTGCTAGGTGACACAAAAAAGTCCTGCTGACTGACACGAAAAAAAGAGGGAAATTTGTGTCAGTAAACACAAATAAATAGATAACAGTTTGTGACAATGTCACAAATTCCTGTGAGACTGTGTTGGAATACTGTAGGTGGTATTTATAATAAAAAAATATCAAGATCGGGCCACTGGTTAGTGTATTCATGGCGTCCATTGAAGCAAAGTCACATGACATTTTTAATGTGCATTATATTTTCTTTAAATAAATGTGTTTCCATCATAGTTTCTGCACATATCCTCGTATCTGATAAATTTCATCCAATTTATTTAAGCGCACACTTTTTATTTGGACATTTTCAGAATTCATGCACACCTGTTTCCATCAAAGTTTTTTATACGAAATGCCAAAATGTGCAGAAAAAATATGTGGATGTCTAATGTTATATATTATACCTAGTTCAACATTAGGTAGCAAAACTATAAAAAGAACTAAAAATGAGGGTTATGCCCCCGCTATTCCTTTATAATATTGTGCTCAAAATGCACTCGGCTCAACAATCTGAGAGGGCACGTTCCTCCTCGGTCTGAATGGGCATGATGCTTCTGTATATTTTAGAGGTCATGTTGTCTCCTAATGTCTGCCACGCAGAGACTGCATCTTTGTCAAAGCCCCAAGTGGCGTGTGTATGTATGCGTGTGTATCTCAGAGCCTGTGCGTCTTTGTGCGCCTGTCAGTTTGTGTGTGTCTGGTGCACAATAGTGGTAATTATGTTGGCTGTGGGGGCTCAAGGGGAGTGTGCGAGTCTGTGTGTGTGTGTGTGAGCTGTAGCGGGGGGCAGCAGTCAAACAATAATATAATCAAAGGCTTTTGTGTGGGTAGGGCAGAGGGCAAGACTATGTCAGCTGTTATTGAGTACTTATCCCTGCAACGGACCGTTCATCACAGACGTGCACGCGCGGCACACAAGCCTCTCACGAACACAATAGCCCACTACCCTATACACATATCTCAAACCCTACAAAAATACTCAGCAAATATAAAAAGGACATAGCCCACCTATATTCTCTCAGTTGGCACACAATAGCTCAATGGAGGAGAGCGGAGCTTGTTAACCTTTGAAAGACTTTTGTGTCGTGCTGCACTTTGAAGCCAAACGGCAAATCGCCACAGAAACAGTGTGTGGTACGGCTTCTGTCTCTGAGGCGACCGGAGTTAATCTCTAGCTGTCCACTCTCCTTCACACACACAGTCAAAACATAAGAACACTTACACACTAGAAAAAGCTCTGACAGAGGGTTAGATTGTAAGGTCTGTTTGAAAGAGTTTGATATCAATTAAATACAGTGTTGATCTGTGCCTCCTCTTCAGGGGAAGCAGTAATGCAAAGCTTGGAAAAACATGTAATGTATGTAGCCCGTCATGTGTGTGCGGCATCATGTCAAATTGCATGTTCGGCACTTCATATGACCCTATGTGCATCGTCTAAATACGTGCCTGCTGCAGACTCGTCGTAAGGGTTTAAAATAAAAGAGATGCTCGTGTTCACAAGATACTCACAAGACACTCGCTTAACACTTTTATGATTACACATTAGACTAAGCAAGTATCTAGCATCTTTTATTAATCATCCTTTCAACGCATGTGCAGCAGGCACATTTTTTGACAGTATGCACGATGCACACAGATTCATGGGATGCGGCAAACAGATATTTTGAATTACTGCTGGCCCTGAAGATTAGGCACCGATCGCTAATGATTGAATAAGACTGAAAGCACCACTGGACTAGCTGGCCATTTGTTCCTATTGGCACCTTTGTCAAAGTTTCTCAACATTTATATACAGCAGCAGAAAAAAATAAGAAACCAAAGTTCTATTTAATCCGTTTGTACTGTGTCCATTACAGTTTAGTGTCTGTTGGATTTCTTTCATTTCATCAAATAAAGTCATCCAACAGCAATGTGAAAGACTGACAACAGCACAAGACGGATGAAATCTGTGAGAAAAATGCAGGGTCTCACATCATTTTTTCAAAACTTTTTCTAAATACATGTAGAAATACTACTGTTGTATGGCTTAAAAGAGAATATAAACTTGTTTTCTTTGTAGTATTATAGTGCTGAAAAATATAGAGCATCTTTTCTGATATTTTGATCTCTTTCTCCAGTTTTCATTTTCTGCAAATAAATGCAAATAGAAACAATGTTTATATTAGAAAGTGGAAGTATTGTTAATATTTCACAGAAGGAAACAAAAATGATAAATTCACCCAAATGAATACCTAAAAATAGTACATTTGAAATGGTCGTTTAATTTCTTTCTGTGGCTGTGTTTAACACAAACACTTGTTTACATTACCTCAGTATTTTATTGTATTGGTGTATAACGTATTCTGTGCAGACTGGTCTAATGATTATAACAGCTTTGCTGTGTTCTTTAAAGCTACAATAAAAGCAAACATGAACAGTATGTGTGGATCTGTATGTGGTCTAGGCTTATCCATGACCTGTCTTTACTGCATATCATCTGAGAGTATGGGAAGATGCTGAACTATGTGACTCTTTGACTCTGATTCTCCCTCCCACCTATTCTCAGGACTTTGTCCTGGATGATAAATACATGTTTCTTTTTGTCTTGGCATCAATAATACATTCTTCTTTTAAGTGCTGATGTGAGCTCTTCCATTCTCTCTCTCTCTCTCTCTCTCTCTCACTCTCTTACTCTTTCTCTCTCTCTCTCTCTTTCACTCACTAACTCGCTCACTTATCTGTTCACTTTATTTTATCATTCAGCTGAAGGTAAATGAGTGAACTAAGAGATTGAAACAGCGAAAATCACTTAAAGTCTATTGTTGCGTTAAAAGTATCACTTGTGGATGTGCGCTTGGGGATGTGTGTGCAGGCGTGTGTGTGCATGTGTGATGTACAGCCCAGAGAGACAGTCAACAGGACTTTCTGGTAGCATTATATCAACTGTTGCTGCAGGGCTTTGCCTGCTGTTTGTGATCGCTTCAAATGTACTTTAACTTTTCATTACCTCAACAAATTTCTTTCCTGTTCATTTATTGTTTATGCCTTAGTGGATTGAATTCCTTGGATTTTTACATTGGGTATAATTAGGGAAGAATTTTTGAAAATGTATTCAAAGTAAAATGTACCATTCTATCACCAGAAAGAAGAGAATTCCACTTAAGCAAAGCGAACAGGCCTTTAGGTATTACAGCTAATTCCTCACTGTAAAGAATGTTGTCAGATCCCCTAAAAATGTGTTTTAAGTGGTAACATGCAAAGTAACAGGTCTTATTTAAATTTAAAAGGTATTTAAAGGAATGTCCCAAGGTCAGTAGAAGTTGAGCGATGCATTCCACAGGGATTAAAAATAGAAATGTGAAGCTCATATATTTGTTAAAACACTTAAATTCCAAACAAAAATGAGCTATTTAAGAAGTAAGGTTGTCTAAATAGTGTTTTCTAGTTGTGTTACTATGTTCACTCAGGAACGTTGCATAAATATTAATGACCTAAACCAACTACATTACCAGTGAACAACATTTTCAAGAACCTGATTAAGGAAAAGTAGTAGTAGTAAAGGTGCTGCGTATAATATTTTGGAGAAATGCACGAAAATGCAATGTAATATACATAACTATGTGTTCAGAGGTTCTTAAAGTTTTGTAAATACGTTATCTCCTTCAGCAAAGAAGAAAAAACATGACAACATCTTAGTCCTGTGAGAGCCACCATAGTGCTTCGAAAGGGAGAGGTGGGGTGAGGCGTTGACTGCAATTCACATAACACCACTAGATGCTGCTAAAATCTCCACATTTCTCCATTAAAGGTTTAAGTTTATTTAACACACCTGGCAAAACTTCTCAGTAATGCAGACTGCAAGACCTAAGTTAGGTATGTTCGATAAAGGAGCACCCAAAATATGCAGTGCAGAACAGGTTAATAAAAACAGATGTTTACAAAAATACTAATTGTTTTAAAATGTCCCCTCTATGTGTTGTTGGTCCAACTCAAACTACAGCCTAAGACAGTATTGTAAAATGGGACCATTTAACAGATTGCAATTCCCTTTCTTGCCACTAGTGGCGCATTAACAGAAGTACAGTATACAAAAGCTTGTTTTATCGTTTATTTCTTCGGTTTTCTTTTCTTTTTCATTTTCATTTTAAAGATTGTCTTTTTGTTTCAAAATTCTGTTTATGAAATTGTTATGTTTCTGAAAAGTTTTTTAAAAGTTAAAAGAGCAAGAGAAGTCTGATGGGTGATGCGGGAGTTATATGGAATATACCCTACTAATATACTAACAAAATAAGAAAGTAATTTGAGTACGAACACTAAAACAATACAATAAAGAAAACCGCAAGCAGATTGCTCTCTAATCCGCTGCAATGTCTTCAGTATCGACTTCCTTGTCAGGGAGCTATCAATCAAAAACTCACTAGTCAATCAGCGGAAAGCGGCCATAAGTCCCGCCTACACGTGAAATTTGGGCCAGAGAGGCGATCGAAACCTTAAGCGTAAACAAAAACTCGGAAAGCGCCAATGAAAAATCACGCAGCGATTTCAAAACTATCATTTACAATAACGAAACTTAGAATTTTTTTTATTCTTTCTCATTGTATAAAGTTTGTGTTCATTTTTATTGCCACAAAAATAATCCCATAGAGTTAAGGAGACAGAGGGAGGAGCTGAGGAAGATCAGTGGAAATATGGAATATGAGCGGGTGGGGGTGACCTAATTGTGGAAGGGCAGGGTAGGATGACCGCCGGTAATCAGCTTACACTAGCACTCCACTCCTCAATCTGGGACACCACCGCCCTCTTTCTGCATGTGTGTTTGTTTTTAGTGATCTCTTGTGCTTTGTGTATTTTATAATATCTGAACTATTCTATTACTATTAATATATTCTGATAAGTGTTGAGTATTTAGTGCAAGTCTTGTGAACATACTCCGAAAGTGTGTAATCACAAATCTTTCTATCAATATACATCAAATATCTACAGTTCTGTGATGCTTGCACTTGGAATGTATAGGTCAAGCATTCGAGAATTCTTCCTGTGTAAATCAATTATGTTTGTTAGCATATGCTTGGTGACAGTATGAGGTACAGTACGACTGGACGGCTTTGGGCAACATGAGACTCCACCGGATCACTGTCACTCAGAAACACGCGCACGGATACTGACGGCACATCACAATGAAACAGATCTAGACCTCTGTCCTTTTCTTTTACCCGTGTCTTGTGTGTGTGTGTGTGTGTGTATGTGTGAGCTGTGGTCTCTCACATCAAATCATAGCATGGCACATAAACTTTAGCCACCAGCCTTGCACCCCCCCCCCCCCCCCCCCCCACCCGTCTCTCTGTCTGTGTTGATATGTGCCTGGTAGTGGCTGCTGCCACACTGCCTAATTGAGGCTGTCATAGGCTGTTACGTCCAGGCGAGAGAGAGAGGGATGGGATGTCTCTCGTCTGCTGGCTGTCTCTCAGTAGCGTGCAACAATTTGACCAGGTTACGGGGTCAAACGGGACACAAAATGTCAACGACGAGCGCAACCTCAGGATAAATACATAGCCATTGTGGGTTGTTAGGTGTGTGGTTCAGTGCTCATATTTTCCAGTCTGCAATAATTTTAAATTAAATTCAGTAATGGAATTATGCAAATCAAGTGTTGGTGCGAACATGGCAAAAAAGTTGGAGTAATGATAATTGCCAGATTTGTGAATTTTGAGCTCGGAGTATTACATTTGTTTATACAAGAGATACGGACTTTAGAAGATGCTTTTCAAAGTTTATTTTCTGAAAGTGTATTTATTTTTTATCTTTTATTTGATTGTATATTGAAGAAACCAACAGAAGAGAATCCAACTGCCTGTAAAGGAGAGAGTGGAACAGGAATCCCAAATAGGGCTAGGGATGGTCACAGACCAAAGAGCTATGGAAAGTCATACTTTATAAAAATATGAGGGCGTATTAATCGCTATTAATCGCAAACAGAATACAAGTTTGTCTGTCTATATAATATATGTCTGCACACTGGGCATATTAATTTTGTATTTATATAAACATACACATACATGCATATATTTAAGAAAAAATTATAAATGTTTATATATAATTTAAATTATTTGTAAATATAAACAAATACATGTAAATAGTTCCTATGTATATATATATATAAACACATCTATGTGTATGTTATTGTATTTATAAATATAAAATTAATATGCACAGTACACATACAAATATTATGTAAACACAAACTTTTATTCTGGATGCGATGAATCGCGATTAAACGTTTGACAGCCCTAAAATATATATAACATTTTGATATGTTGCTTTGCGTACTTAAGAGCTCAGTCATTTGTGAATAAGGTACATTCTTTGATAAGAGTAATTTACTTTTACAGTGGCAAAAGCTTTGGGCGGGGCTACCTCTGTGACTGCCGAATTACGTCTGCCATTCAATTCGGTTATGCAAGTAGTGCAGATGTTACATACTTCACCTTTAATTCCACTCTGCAGAGTTGCACAGATTTTCTCTGCGAAACAAAGTTTGCAGATTCGTCCTGGTCCTTTAGATCCCTCAATTCAAAATACACCCTCAATAATGTCTTTATATAAAACTTGAACAATGACATGAAGTAGCACACTATCACAAATGCACCACACAGACACCCGTAGCCTGCCAACTCTTCTTGTAATCCCTCAGACAAATTACAAGATCTTCTCCTCCTACTCTACTCTTTTTCCCTTACTCCAGTCGCAATTGGATTTGGATAAAGATGGCTTTTCCTTTTCTCCACTGTTTTTCCTTCGTTTGGCCAAAGAAGGATTTGCCCGGGGAGATTACAGTCGGCGGTGGAGAGAAATCGCATTTGAGGAAAAACGTCTTTGCTAACCCACAAATAACAATCCCCACTTACTCACTCTCTCTCTCGCTCTCGCTCTCTCTCTTCTTTTCTGTATGAGCAGTTTATTGCTCGGAGCAGAACAAGAGAATAGAGATTGAGTGAATAATCCACCTTTTGATGTTGGGGTAGATAGACAGGAAAAGACGCAACGGGTCAGCGGCCCGCCTGTCTGAATCTCTGTGAATAAACACTGGTCTGGTGTTGTTTGTGGCATTAGCGTAAACGCTAACATTAGTGCTAAGTGCTGAATGGGCTGGGAGTGTCAGAAGGGCAGGCTAAATAAGTGCTTAGCCGCTGCTCTTTGGCAGTCTAGAGTGTTAAGGAACTGGCTTTAGTCTGGATGTTGTCTCTAGATTAGACTTAAACAGAGAAATGAAGTGGCCAGCGATGTGTCTGACAGGCTCACATCAATCCACTGGAATTGCTCTCGTTACAAAAAAAGTACAGTGGTGTTACTGTAGGACAGTGAAGGCGAAAGCTAAAAGCTACTGAATGAATAAATCAATCATATATGGATTTTTATTTTAACTGTTAACCGATAGTATCGATTTTGACCGATTAATACTAATTAATACTATCACAAAAGGTAGGATTTGTTTATTTTTAAATAATATTAATCATATTTTTAATAATATATAACATAATTTAATGATTCATTTTTAAATAACTATTAAATCAAATATGTTTTTTTGTTTTCTGTACACTGAAAGACAAATATGCTATATGTGTGTTAACTCGCGGAGCGTGCAGACTCATGCGACATGGTGTAAATGGCTTCCGAAACTTTTTTGAGACAGATTAAAGAGTACCTATTAAAAGGCCTTAAAATGACATTTCATGCAGTGTTATGTTGCTGTGTGTGAATGTAAGCAGTCTGCCAAGTTGTAAAGCCAAAGTTAAAGAATAACAAAGTTATTGACTTGGGAAAAAAGGAGTTCTCTCTGAACCCCGGGAGCGAGTCGTCTGTCGTTCTAATTTCAGTCAGATTTGCGTTGCCAGGCGTAATGCCCGCCTATGCTCGATTTACGACACTGTACACGGTAGACCAATCACAGCAGACCATCTGACCAATCAGATCAGAGTAGGCTGACAGAAAGGAGGGGATTAGACAGATGAATCGCAGAACGAATCATTTAAGAGTAAGTCAAGAAGTAAGGTAATAATAACTAACTATTATTAGAAAATGAAAATGTTTTCTCAACTTGTATGTACTTAAGCTTGTTGTTGGACACTCAAAGATGCACGCTAAAAATCACTTAATATTTACTCTTAAACATCCGATCACGCAAACCACTTCAGGAAACTGGACAAGTGTAATTCATCTGATTGTTGAGGCCACATTTGTCAGGGCTTTGATCCTCCAAACGGAGTGTGTCACTGGCAGCCTTACTCAAGCTCAAGTTTGTTGTTTTAAATATAGACGCGCGAGAATCACTCTCACAGCCCGCCGTGACATTCTCTGTCTTCCCGGCTTGTCTACACGGCAGCGAAATGAAGCTCAGCAAAGCGAATAGCAGAGCTTAGCATCGTCAGCCTCCTGTGTGCTTTGGAAAGGAGGAGAAAGTGGCGTGACCCATGGTTTCCCTGCCTTCATTTAGACGTGATGTAAAATAAGAATGTGAAATATGAATAAGTAATAAATAATGTTTGTATTTTGTGCGGGTATAGCAGATGTGATTTATGTTTAGCAAAGACACATTTATGTGGCCAAGTGTCCTCTTTGGATATTAATCCTGGCTGGTGAAAAGCAAATGAAACGCGTTCCCAAGACGTTACCTCTGCATTCCTGTGCCATCTGAAAGGGTCTTTTCAGCTGCGGGTCTAACTATAAACAGGCTACAGACTTTCCCCACAACGAGTAAAAATTTTACTTGATTAAATAAAAACTAGTCAAGCTTTGGATTGAGGTAGGCCTGCTATTTGTATTTGATAAAAAAACACTTAAAGAAATACACTTTGCAGGTTCTTCTGTTTTCATTTGGTCATAATTGGTTAATTATATAAGTTATCTACTTGTTTTCTGCAATGTAAAAATAGTCAGTGGTATCCCTAGAATGTCTCTGTACATTTTCAGCTCAAAGTACCCCACATATCTTTCATTAAAATATGTTAAACATGGCCCTTTTTAGCTGCATGGAAAACCCGCTATTTTGTGTGTGTCTCTTTAAATGCAAATGAGCTTTGCTCCGCGTATGCAAAATATGAGATAGAGCCCTTACACATGTGCTTTGGATGATATCAAGACAATCAACATTGCGGAAAGCGCAATTATGTCTGTTAATCCATACACTTAACTACAATAAAAATCACCTTTATGCCTTGTTCATAAATATGAATTGAATGGAAAAAAAACATAGATAGAACAACATATGCTGACCATTTTCTGTATGAAATGTTGGCCATTTATGATAAATCATGTGCATGCATATTACTTACAGACATAAACACAGATATATGCATAGACATGCATTCAGAGTACTTGTATATGACAGACAGTTATGTGAAGATCAGCCATCAGGTGTTATTATGTCGTGAGTATCCAATTTCTGCTTAACCTCATTGTCTTACAAATGTACACTCTGTTTCTTTCCGCTCTAAGTATTGTCACACTTAGGACATACAAGAAAACACTGAACTCACCAAGAAAGACACTGCCATAACTTTCTTTCGTTTTAATGAATAAGCTTTACAGATATTATGTCGGACTCCTGAGATAGGCACAGGCTCCCCGTGACCCGAGGTAGTTCGGATAAGCGGTAGAAAATGGAATGGAATGGATATTATGTTGGTCACAAGTCATCTGAACCGATGGGCGAGATGTGTTTTCCAACTAACGTTACGACATAACTCCTGTCTTTGGACCATGTCTCAGGTTTAGCCGCAAATATGTTATCAACAGCCACTAACATGCTAAACACATTATTTAAGAAAGGCGATTTAAAATTGATATGTAATATTTTCTTCTTCCGGAGATGAAGCTTGATCGCGAACAGCTGCAAAATCCATGCTATTCTGTCGGGCTAGCTCCTAGGGGTCGCATCGACTCGCAGTCAGCGACATTCGAATGCCCCGGCGGAGACCTTTGGAGAAGGTGAAACTACATTCTCATAAGGCGGAGTCTGTGAGCGGTCATGGGCGGGCGTAATTCAATGTTACATCACATTGATAGGGGATTGCCATCAGCCTGTTTTGTGTCACTTTTGTGGTTTAAAGGAGATTACAAAATGAAGAAGAGATGGATTTGTATAATTACAGGGTGTTTCTGCACACACGCTTCCAACTCAATTTCTGGTAGAAAAACATTTAAAAGGACATTTTCTGGGATTGTGGCCCTTAAATTATTGAGGACTAGTGTTTCTTTGAGCCTACATTCATTACTCAAGTACTGTTAAAGTCAGATACTCTAAGACTCCTACTGATTGGATTTGGAACTGGTGACTTGAAATGGAGTCATTTTCGCTGCAAGTTACTGTATGTGTACTTTTACTTAAAAATGTGAATTTCAACAAAACCAAACATCAGGATCATAAAGTAACCAAACAGCAATGTGAAAGACTGAAAGCATGACAAGACACATGAAAACTCTTTACGGATGGGCGAGAGTCTGCGGTCCAGAGTCTAGTGTGGAGCACTGAAGGGCATATTGCAAGTGTGCAGCGATGCCTGGTTTTACTTTGAGAAACTTGACGAAAATACAGCCAAGTGCAAAATGTGCACCGCCATACAAAAAAATACAAATCTACTACAAGATTGATTCGTTATCATCTTACACTCTGCTTCACCGCAGAGCTGCGAGATGCAATGTTGCAAAGGAAAAAGAAACTAAACAAGGCGTTTGTTTCATCTCTTCACGCTGCATCCAGTGGGCACAGAATTTCTGTTTATAATGGGTTCTAGTGTTATATTAGCATTTTCAATCCATTCCCATGGAAGCTGACCTTGCATGGTGCTTTTGGAGCAAAGCGAGCATTCCTCTGCTCTGCGAGCGCCACGTAAACGTGCGCTCAAGTTAATAAGAACTGAATAAGAACTCTCGCCCTGCTCCACACCAGTATATTTGAACAAAAAATGTCAGTGACAGAGAGAAATGCAACATATATGATGCTAAACCTCACGCTGATATTTCTTTCAAATGTTTACTTTATTTTAAAAAACGTTGACTGTGAATCTTTTATAATCTAACAATGTTGATTAAATTATTAAATCTTTCTTGTCGTAGTTTTAATAACATAAATTTAATATCAGCCACCATGAGTGACACGCCCAGCCCCCTGTAATGACCCGCCCAATTAACCAAATACTCGTTTTTCAAACCTGTCGAAATGAAATATGATGAAAATGCCCATCCATAAGGTTATCCCATACAAATAATGGTTGAACGTTTCCTAAATTCAAGAAGAAATAGTTCTGTTGTACTGCATAAAAATGTATTTAACGGTTAAAATGGGAATTGTTTTGGTTTTATTGGAAACTCTAATGTCTACTGGTATGTGATGGTATATTGTCGGGATGTTATCTATAATGCCCAAAACACACTATATATTAATAATATATAGTATATATAGTAATATATAGAATTTAAATAGAAACTGTTTCTATTGGGTTTCTATTGTTTTGTGTTTTCCAGTCTTGGAAAGTCATGGAGATTCATAAAATACAAAATTCAAAGGCACGTCATATGGAGATGAATGTCATTTTTAGTATTGCACAGTTCTAAAATATGTAATTTGCTTAATGTTGCTGTTCGTGAATGGAGTAGAGTAAAACCCATAAGTGTTTTCACTTGTATTGGTCTTTAGTTTGTCATTCTAATTGATCTCAATCTAAAACGGTTAATGTTTGTTACTGCCCAATACAAAAGTGTGTATGTTGAGTTTGCAGTGTGTGTTGTGTTTGTTGTGTGTGTGTGGGTTGATGAGCAGACGTTGGGCAGGGTGAATAATTAAAAAGAGTGGGGGAGACAGAAGGTCTCTAACCCTCAACCTCAAGACAATACAACCGATCAATAATGTATCACGGAGACATGATACAGACATACCCATAACCACACTGACTCCCATACTACAGTATGAATTACACAAATTGCTTTCATTTTCTATAGCTCAACCATTAGAGCATCATGCTACCAACTCCAAGGTCACAGGTTAAATTCATGAACTCATGAAATGTACAGTATACCTTGAACGCTTACTGAATCTAAGCATCATCGAATGAATGCTTAATATATAAATGCTCCTTTTCAGCGTTATAGAGTACTCAGTCGTGGTGTACTCGAGCTATCATACCTGCATTATAATTACGACTGTTTTTTGCGATGGAAAATTCATTGCAGTGGATCATATTCCTCCAAGAGAAAGAAAGTATGTTTGGTGTGTGGATGTGTCCCACATGGTGCGGTTGTCAGGCTGAGACAGGCCGATGTGCGCTGGGTGGCTTCATGTGTCTCTGTGTGTGTATGTGTGTAGTTGTCAGGCCACTGTGTGCAGTGTTTGCCACCAGCGCGGGTAATGGGGATGGACCTGTCAACTCACTTAATGCAGCTAATGTGTGCTAGAGCCGGGGGATATGAATACACACACAGTCAGTGCTCCCCTCTCCTCGGCTCGTCACTGCACTGTCACATTTTTCTTCCTCTACCCTATGCTTATTCATTTTCATCTCAATCCATTGCACTCTGCTACTTTAGCTTCTTTCCATTATCCCTTCCACACTGTTTTATTCTATTATTATGCTGGCACATTAAACTCTTGGGTCCCCAGTATGCTAAAACTGTGTGTTCGTAACTTTTTGTTTTATGTATTGGCACAGCCCAATCAGTGAGGCTCTCCCGGAGGAAAAGTGTATCATTTAGAGGGTACTCTTTTGTAGCTCTGGAGACTTTGAGTTTAAGATTAGATTTCTTTGAAGTATCAACGATGTCACATATTTCTCTGAAAAGACATAAATAGGACAATTGTACATGCTGAAGTTGCATAGAGATAGGATTGCAAATTTTAGATATGGGACACAGAAGAAGAACGTAGTTCCAGGAAATGCCAATGGCTTTTTCAGAAATTGCCCCCTATACCCTAATATAGCGCACTATATTAGGGGACATCCAATTTTATTGGTGTCCGAATTCGCACAACCTGATATTGCCAAGTGGTTGATGTCCTGGGGCAACATATTTTGTTGACCTAAGGACAACATTTTTTATAAATAAAACCTCAACCCACACCAAACCCCAACCCTAACCATAACATACCCCAGAAATCAGAGGGACATGATAAGTGAAAAACAATGGTCTGGAAGCACCTAATCCTGGCTGTACGATTAAATTTCAAATAAACTGTAAACTTATTTCTGAAATCTGATTGGCCGATTTAAATGTTGTCCCAGGATCAACATGATGTTGCCCTAAGGACATCAACCACTTGGCAAAAACGGAGAGCCTCCACTCATTCAAATCCAATAATACACTCACGGCTAGCTGTTAGCCATCTATCGTAATGCTTGCGCTGAATGAATTTTCGCGTCTTGGCAGAAGATGGCGCCCGCAGCATTTCCTGTTCAAAAGGTCTCAAAATTTACTCGTTTTCACCTGCTACTTAAAGTTGACTATATTAGTGAGCTAATGTTGGGAATAGTGAATGAGGGTTTAGTGGGGGATTTCATACTCAGCCAATGGTCATACTCTATCACTGTTCTTCAAACCTTTTCTGGTATTTTTATTTATTTTTATTTTAAAGTCACAATCTCAAAGTCTTAACAAAGCAGTATACAAATCTCATCAAGAACGTCCTTGCTGGGCATTCCTGCTCTGTCTTCAACCCACTTTGTTTTATGCTATTATTATGCTGGCTCAGTAAACTAAGGATCCTTGAGTATGCTAGAGCATGAATTGGTCAGAAATCTTACCTTTCAACGGAGGGCCCAGTGCTCTGGTAATGATTATCTGTTGACAAATGTGATGAACGCTGGAAGTGCCTGAACCCAAACAACCGTTAGGAGGAGCGCATGGATGAAAAATCCAATATGAGCAAGGAGAGAAACCTCGTAAAGAAGGAGTGGCATATGGAGATGGAGAAATCCTCCCTGCCTCTACTCCCTCCATCTTTCCTGCCTCTTTCCACGCCTGTCGATCTGATGAATATCATCCAAGTATGTACAGATTCAATGCAATCTTTCTTTCATGCTCGGCATCATCTGCTTTCACCTCTGACTCTTCATGGTCCATTCATTTTCTATTGTTGTAATTCTTCTCCATTCAAGCAGTCATTGTAATTTTCCTGGATCAACATTGTTTGGAATACCACACTTCTAATCCCAACCTTGACCATTATTAACCCAAAATCAATGGGAAATATTTTCAAGGAGATCTATCTTATTTGCAGTAAAGTATCTGATTGCAGTTCTTCTCAAGGCCAGTTTCTTGGTTAAACCTTGACCTTAAAGGGGTCATATGGCACGAATATGTGTTTTTCTGTGTCTTTGGTGTGTTATAGGTTATGCATGCATGTACTAGACACGTAAGATTGCAAAAATTTAAGTGTCATAACAACAGATGCATTCTATCTAAAAGCAAATGCTCACCCAGACCTGCCTGAAACGCCTTGTGTAACCACACCCTGGCGAATGTACGTCACTTTGTAACATGACTTGACTAAGACCGCCCAAATCTAAATGCAAGTAAAGTGGGTATACTTTTAAATCTCATTGTATCGTCGCAGTCATGTCGTGGAGACGCTGTGTGTTTTGTTATGAAAAATGTTTTAAAAAATTTGCCCTGCCAAAAGATGAGACAACTAAAAACGAATTGTTACATTTTATTTACAACATTGTTCCAGAAAAGTACAATCCGAATGTTCAAGCGCATTTCACCGAAGATTGCTTCACGAATCTGGGAGAGATCAAGACCAGCTATGCTCAAAAGCAATGGTTAAAAAGTGGGGCCATTCCAACCATTAAAACTTCGCAATGACAGTCTGGCGCTTCAGATTCGCAGTCTGTAAGTATATCTTCATTGTAAAATACTTTGTTAGGGACTAAAGCGAGATGAGTTGGTCATGTGTTTGTGATCTGCAAATCCAGACATGCGCGCAACGTGAAAAAAGACAACTTAAGTCCTAATAATCAGTAATAATGTTCCAACTAGAAGCAGCAAATGTCGTGTTTATAATGTATAGATTAGATTAGATTAGATTCAACTTTATTGTCATTACACATATACAAGTACAGTGTAACGAAATGTAGTTTAGGTCTAACCAGAAGTGCAATTAGCAAGTGCAGGATATACAGTGTGAATAAATACAGAATACAATATTAGGAAAATACTATACAATGGGCATGTACTATGAAAATATGACAGTCGGTATGTTCTATGAACAGTATAAACAGAAGGCTATAAACTGTGAACATTAATGTACAGGTGGTTATGAGCAGATAACAATATAGACTATACAATACTGCAAGTGACTTGAGTGTGCATTAGTTACAGACATTAGCTATTAAAGTTACAGTGCAGTAGATGAGTTGATGCGGTTATTATATTAATTTTCTTTGTTGAGACGAGACGTGGCATAACACCGGTTGATCAAGAAGGGCCAAAGCTCACGCATTATTTATTATGGTACCATTCCCTTCTGTAATGTGAGCTTTTTTCTATCTTACACAAACTCTGTATGATGTATATGGTTGTTTGTTTATAGTCTCTATAACGTCGTATATAAAAGGTAAAACAGTTAGCTATAGTTTTTAAGTATTTAACCTATTTTTTTTTATAAAACCTTACAAATCCTTTACATCCTGCTCAAGTCGCAGTGGCAAAGTTGCTGTATCAGCTTGATCATCTTCATTTTCCGTATCAGATTCGGGCTGGAATTGACATAAGGTGGTACCGATGACTTTTTATCACCTGTCAGTACAATTGCTTTGGAACCTGATGTTCCAAATATGGTAAGAGGTGTTACATTTCGTGACACACTTGCAGTATTCGACCAATCACTATGCATTGGCCAATCATAGCACACCTCGCTTTTCAGAGCGATGAGCTTTGAAAAAATCAGCACGTTTTCGAGAGGCGGGGCAAAGAGACGATACAAACATGGAAAGTATGTTTAAAATACAGCGTTTTTTAACCTTAAATCGTGTATACTCATTGAATTACATCTAAAACATCTAAAACTGCTCCCTGTCATATTAGTTAATCGCTACTGAAAACTGGCTGCTAATTTCTTGAGTCAAATATGGGTTAAGGTAATATCAAGAAGGTTATTTTAGCCTCCCTCATATCATTGTTTATTGCCTTATAAATAAACCAGTCAAGTTTAAAAATGAACCACACAATGACTTTGATAAATGTCTAAACCACAGATAATAACATTATGCAATGTTCTGACAGTATGATAGAGAGATATGTGTTACACATCGTTGTCATACTTAGGTTTGCTTTAATTTATGCCTATTTACAGCTCTCATATGCAAAGGCAGAAATTTTGTAATCAGTGCAAAAAGGGAGAATGGCCTCCAGTTCTGAAAGGATTTTTGATTAGAGTTGTCAGATGGCTGTGCGTGCTTAAAAGGGGCTCACAGACACACCAACTATTGTGGTGTTCATCGCAACTCATCTTCATCTTAGAATCGTCCTCCAAATTGTCCTGTAGTCTCAGTTAAGGCTGTCCTGGCAGGATCAATTTAAATGGAAGGCAGGAGACTAAAAAACAAGAAGTTTGCAGAATTAATTAATGATGAATAACACTTGACACAATGAAATATTCAACTGTAAGTCAATTTTTTTTGCCATTTTACACAAAATTCTTAGTATAAGTTGTTATGTGTACATCATGTAAGATTCTAGTTACAGTGTTTTCCATTGGTAGTGTTTTGTTTATGTGAACACACTTAGCTGTCCCCGCGTCTTTGCTTGGCTGCATTTGCTATGCTGAACATGAACTAATGTACGAATGGGGTAGTCTATGCATTTTGAATGTTATGTTTGCTGCTTCTTGTAGAGCAAGTGATTTTGGTATTTATAGTGTATGTAAAAGTGAGCGAGCGTGT